>NW_027461668.1:682500-904548 GCF_050947455.1 Rhinoderma darwinii
CTGGTGCTATGTGTGATCACTTATATAATATATACTGATTATCAGGATTGTCTCTGGTGCTATGTGTGATCACTTATATAATATATACTGATTATCAGGATGGTCCCTTAGGTGCTATGTGTGATCACTTATATAATATATACTGATTATCAGGATGGTCCCTTAGGTGCTATGTGTGATCACTTATATAATATATACTGATTATCAGGATTGTCCCTGGTGCTATGTGTGATCACTTATATAATATACACTGATTATCAGGATTGTCCCTGGTACTATGTGTGATCACTTATATAATATATACTGATTATCAGGATTGTCCCTGGTGCTATGTGTGATCACTTATATAATATACACTGATTATCAGGATTGTCCCTGGTGATATGTGTGATCACTTATATAATATACACTGATTATCAGGATTGTCCCTGGTGCTATGTGTGATCACTTTTATATAATATATACTGATTATCAGGATTGTCCCTGGTGCTATGTGTGATCACTTATATAATATACACTGATTATCAGGATTGTCCCTGGTGATATGTGTGATCACTTATATAATATATACGGATTATCAGGATTGTCTCTGGTGCTTTGTGTGATCACTTATATAATATATACTGATTATCAGGATGGTCCCTGGTGCTATGTGTGATCACTTATATAATATACACTGGTTATCAGGATTGTCCCTGGTGCTATGTGTGATCACTTATATAATATATACTGATTATCAGGACTGTCCCTGGTGCTATGTGTGATCACTTATATAATATATACTGATTATCAGGATTGTCCCTGGTGCTATGTGTGATCACTTATATAATATATACTTATTATCAGGATTGTCTCTGGTGCTATGTGTGATCACTTATATAATATATACTGATTATCAGGATGGTCCCTGGTGCTATGTGTGATCACTTATATAATATACACTGATTATCAGGATTGTCCCTGGTACTATGTGTGATCACTTATATAATATACACTGATTATCAGGACTGTCCCTGGTGCTATGTGTGATCACTTATATAATATATACTGATTATCAGGATTGTCCCTGGTGCTATGTGTGATCACTTATATAATATATACTGATTATCAGGATTGTCCCTGGTGATATGTGTGATCACTTATGTAATATATACTGATTATCAGGATTGTCCCTGGTGCTATGTGTGATCACTTATATAATATATACTGATTATCAGGATTGTCCCTGGTGCTATGTGTGATCACTTATATAATATATACTGATTATCAGGATTGTCCCTGGTGCTATGTGTGATCACTTATATAATATATACTGATTATCAGGATTGTCCCTGGTGCTATGTGTGATCACTTATATAATATATACTGATTATCAGGATTGTCCCTGGTGCTATGTGTGATCACTTATATAATATACACTGATTATCAGGATTGTCCCTGGTGCTATGTGTGATCACTTATATAATATACACTGATTATCAGGATTGTCCCTGGTGCTATGTGTGATCACTTATAGAATATATACTGATTATCAGGATTGTCCCTGGTGCTATGTGTGATCACTTATAGAATATATACTGATTATCAGGATTGTCCCTGGTGCTATGTGTGATCACTTATAGAATATATACTGATTATCAGGATTGTCCCTGGTGCTATGTGTGATCACTTATAGAATATATACTGATTATCAGGACTGTCCCTGGTGCTATGTGTGATCACTTATATAATATACACTGATTATCAGGATTGTCCCTGGTGCTATGTGTGATCACTTATATAATATATACTGATTATCAGGATTGTACCTGGTGCTATGTGTGATCACTTATATAATATACACTGATTATCAGGACTGTCCCTGGTGCTATGTGTGATCACTTATATAATATATACTGATTATCAGGATTGTCCCTGGTGCTATGTGTGATCACTTATATACTGATTATCAGGATTGTCCCTGGTGCTATGTGTGATCACTTATATAATATATACTGATTATCAGGATTGTCCCTGGTGCTATGTGTGATCACTTATATAATATATACTGATTATCAGGATTGTCCCTGGTGCTATGTGTGATCACTTATATAATATATACTGATTATCAGGATTGTCCCTGGTGCTATGTGTAATCACTTATATAATATATACGGATTATCAGGATTGTCCCTGGTGCTATGTGTGATCACTTATATAATATACACTGATTATCAGGATTGTCCCTGGTGCCATGTGTGATCACTTATATAATATATACTGATTATCAGGATTGTCCCTGGTGCTATGTGTGATCACTTATATAATATATACTGATTATCAGGATTGTCCCTGGTGATATGTGTGATCACTTATATAATATACACTGATTATCAGGATTGTCCCTGGTGCTATGTGTGATCACTTATATAATATATACTGATTATCAGGATTGTCCCTGGTGCTATGTGTGATCACTTATATAATATATACTGATTATCAGGATTGTCCCTGGTGCTATGTGTGATCACATATATAATATACACTGATTATCAGGATTGTCCCTGGTGCTATGTGTGATCACTTATATAATATATACTGATTATCAGGATTGTCCCTGGTGCTATGTGTGATCACTTATATAATATATACTGATTATCAGGATTGTCTCTGGTGCTATGTGTGATCACTTATATAATATATACTGATTATCAGGATTGTCCCTGGTGCTATGTGTGATCACTTATATAATATATACTGATTATCAGGATTGTCCCTGGTACTATGTGTGATCACTTATATAATATATACTGATTATCAGGATTGTCCCTGGTGCTATGTGTGATCACTTATATAATATATACTGATTATCAGGATTGTCCCTGGTGCTATGTGTGATCACTTATATAATATATACTGATTATCAGGATTGTCCCTGGTGCTATGTGTGATCACTTATATAATATATACTGATTATCAGGATTGTCTCTGGTGCTATGTGTGATCACTTATATAATATATACTGATTATCAGGATTGTCCCTGGTGCTATGTGTGATCACTTATATAATATATACTGATTATCAGGATTGTCTCTGGTGCTATGTGTGATCACTTATATAATATATACTGATTATCAGGATTGTCCCTGGTGCTATGTGTGATCACTTATATAATATATACTGATTATCAGGATTGTCCCTGGTGCTATGTGTGATCACTTATATAATATACACTGATTATCAGGATTGTCCCTGGTGCTATGTGTGATCACTTATATAATATACACTGATTATCAGGATTGTCCCTGGTGCTATGTGTGATCACTTATATAATATATACTGATTATCAGGATTGTCCCTGGTGCTATGTGTGATCACTTATATAATATACACTGATTATCAGGATTGTCTCTGGTGCTATGTGTGATCACTTATATAATATATACTGATTATCAGGATGGTCCCTGGTGCTATGTGTGATCACTTTTATATAATATATACTGATTATCAGGATTGTCCCTGGTGATATGTGTGATCACTTATATAATATACACTGATTATCAGGATGGTCCCTGGTGCTATGTGTGATCACTTATATAATATATACTGATTATCAGGACTGTCCCTGGTGCTATGTGTGATCACTTATATATACTGATTATCAGGATTGTCCCTGGTGCTATGTGTGATCACTTATATAATATATACTGATTATCAGGATTGTCCCTGGTGCTATGTGTGATCACTTATATATACTGATTATCAGGATTGTCCCTGGTGCTATGTGTGATCACTTATATAATATATACTGATTATCAGGATTGTCCCTGGTACTATGTGTGATCACTTATATAATATATACTGATTATCAGGATGGTCCCTGGTGCTATATGTGATCACTTATATAATATATACTGATTGTCCCTGGTGCTATGTGTGATCACTTATATAATATACACTGATTATCAGGATTGTCCCTGGTGCTATGTGTGATCACTTATATATACTGATTATCAGGATGTCCGTTAGGTGCTATGTGTGATCACTTATATAATATATACTGTTATCAGGATGGTCCCTGGTGCTATGTGTGATCACTTATATAATATATACTGATTATCAGGATTGTCCCTGGTGCTATGTGTGATCACTTATATAACATATACTGATTATCAGGATTGTCCCTGGTGCTATGTGTGATCACTTATAGAATATATACTGATTATCAGGACTGTCCCTGGTGCTATGTGTGATCACTTATATAATATACACTGATTATCAGGATTGTCCCTGGTGCTATGTGTGATCACTTATATAATATATACTGATTATCAGGATTGTACCTGGTGCTATGTGTGATCACTTATATAATATACACTGATTATCAGGACTGTCCCTGGTGCTATGTGTGATCACTTATATAATATATACTGATTATCAGGATTGTCCCTGGTGCTATGTGTGATCACTTATATACTGATTATCAGGATTGTCCCTGGTGCTATGTGTGATCACTTATATAATATATACTGATTATCAGGATTGTCCCTGGTGCTATGTGTGATCACTTATATAATATATACTGATTATCAGGATTGTCCCTGGTGCTATGTGTGATCACTTATATAATATATACTGATTATCAGGATTGTCCCTGGTGCTATGTGTAATCACTTATATAATATATACGGATTATCAGGATTGTCCCTGGTGCTATGTGTGATCACTTATATAATATACACTGATTATCAGGATTGTCCCTGGTGCCATGTGTGATCACTTATATAATATATACTGATTATCAGGATTGTCCCTGGTGCTATGTGTGATCACTTATATAATATATACTGATTATCAGGATTGTCCCTGGTGATATGTGTGATCACTTATATAATATACACTGATTATCAGGATTGTCCCTGGTGCTATGTGTGATCACTTATATAATATATACTGATTATCAGGATTGTCCCTGGTGCTATGTGTGATCACTTATATAATATATACTGATTATCAGGATTGTCCCTGGTGCTATGTGTGATCACATATATAATATACACTGATTATCAGGATTGTCCCTGGTGCTATGTGTGATCACTTATATAATATATACTGATTATCAGGATTGTCCCTGGTGCTATGTGTGATCACTTATATAATATATACTGATTATCAGGATTGTCTCTGGTGCTATGTGTGATCACTTATATAATATATACTGATTATCAGGATTGTCCCTGGTGCTATGTGTGATCACTTATATAATATATACTGATTATCAGGATTGTCCCTGGTACTATGTGTGATCACTTATATAATATATACTGATTATCAGGATTGTCCCTGGTGCTATGTGTGATCACTTATATAATATATACTGATTATCAGGATTGTCCCTGGTGCTATGTGTGATCACTTATATAATATATACTGATTATCAGGATTGTCCCTGGTGCTATGTGTGATCACTTATATAATATATACTGATTATCAGGATTGTCTCTGGTGCTATGTGTGATCACTTATATAATATATACTGATTATCAGGATTGTCCCTGGTGCTATGTGTGATCACTTATAATATATACTGATTATCAGGATTGTCTCTGGTGCTATGTGTGATCACTTATATAATATATACTGATTATCAGGATTGTCCCTGGTGCTATGTGTGATCACTTATATAATATATACTGATTATCAGGATTGTCCCTGGTGCTATGTGTGATCACTTATATAATATACACTGATTATCAGGATTGTCCCTGGTGCTATGTGTGATCACTTATATAATATACACTGATTATCAGGATTGTCCCTGGTGCTATGTGTGATCACTTATATAATATATACTGATTATCAGGATTGTCCCTGGTGCTATGTGTGATCACTTATATAATATACACTGATTATCAGGATTGTCTCTGGTGCTATGTGTGATCACTTATATAATATATACTGATTATCAGGATGGTCCCTGGTGCTATGTGTGATCACTTTTATATAATATATACTGATTATCAGGATTGTCCCTGGTGATATGTGTGATCACTTATATAATATACACTGATTATCAGGATGGTCCCTGGTGCTATGTGTGATCACTTATATAATATATACTGATTATCAGGACTGTCCCTGGTGCTATGTGTGATCACTTATATATACTGATTATCAGGATTGTCCCTGGTGCTATGTGTGATCACTTATATAATATATACTGATTATCAGGATTGTCCCTGGTGCTATGTGTGATCACTTATATATACTGATTATCAGGATTGTCCCTGGTGCTATGTGTGATCACTTATATAATATACACTGATTATCAGGATTGTCCCTGGTGATATGTGTGATCACTTATATAATATATACTGATTATCAGGATTGTCCCTGGTACTATGTGTGATCACTTATATAATATACACTGATTATCAGGATTGTCCCTGGTGCTATGTGTGATCACTTATATAATATATACTGATTATCAGGATTGTCCCTGGTGCTATGTGTGATCACTTATATAATATATACTGATTACCAGGATTGTCCCTGGTGCTATGTGTGATCACTTATATAATATATACTGATTATCAGGATTGTCCCTGGTGCTATGTGTGATCACTTATATAATATATACTGATTATCAGGATGGTCCCTGGTGCTATGTGTGATCACTTATATAATATATACTGATTATCAGGATTGTCCCTGGTGCTATGTGTGATCACTTATATAATATATACTGATTATCAGGATTGTCCCTGGTGCTATGTGTGATCACTTATATAATATACACTGATTATCAGGATTGTACCTGGTACTATGTGTGATCACTTATATAATATATACTGATTATCAGGATTGTCCCTGGTGCTATGTGTGATCACTTATATAATATACACTGATTATCAGGATTGTCCCTGGTGCTATGTGTGATCACTTATATAATATATACTGATTATCAGGATGGTCCCTGGTGCTATGTGTGATCACTTATATAATATACACTGATTATCAGAATTGTCCCTGGTGCTATGTGTGATCACTTATATAATATATACTGATTATCAGGATTGTCCCTGGTGCTATGTGTGATCACTTATATAATATACACTGATTATCAGGATTGTACCTGGTGCTATGTGTGATCACTTATATAATATACACTGATTATCAGGATTGTCCCTGGTGCTATGTGTGATCACTTATATAATATATACTGATTATCAGGATTGTCCCTGGTGGTATGTGTGATCACTTATATAATATATACTGATTATCAGGATTGTCCCTGGTGCTATGTGTGATCACTTATATAATATATACTGATTATCAGGATTGTCCCTGGTGCTATGTGTGATCACTTATATAATATACACTGATTATCAGGATTGTCCCTGGTGCTATGTGTGATCACTTATATAATATATACTGATTATCAGGATGGTCCCTGGTGCTATGTGTGATCACTTATATAATATACACTGATTATCAGAATTGTCCCTGGTGCTATGTGTGATCACTTATATAATATATACTGATTATCAGGATTGTCCCTGGTGCTATGTGTGATCACTTATATAATATACACTGATTATCAGGATTGTACCTGGTGCTATGTGTGATCACTTATATAATATACACTGATTATCAGGATTGTCCCTGGTGCTATGTGTGATCACTTATATAATATATACTGATTATCAGGATTGTCCCTGGTGGTATGTGTGATCACTTATATAATATATACTGATTATCAGGATTGTCCCTGGTGCTATGTGTGATCACTTATATAATATATACTGATTATCAGGATTGTCCCTGGTGCTATGTGTGATCACTTATATAATATACACTGATTATCAGGATTGTCCCTGGTGCTATGTGTGATCACTTATATAATATATACTGATTATCAGGATTGTCCCTGGTGCTATGTGTGATCACTTATATATTATATACTGATTATCAGGATTGTCCCTGGTGCTATGTGTGATCACTTATATAATATACACTGATTATCAGGATTGTCCCTGGTGCTATGTGTGATCACTTATATAATATACACTGATTATCAGGATTGTCCCTGGTGCTATGTGTGATCACTTATATATTATATACTGATTATCAGGATTGTCCCTGGTGCTATGTGTGATCACTTATATAATATATACTGATTATCAGGATTGTCCCTGGTGCTCTGTGTGATCACTTATATAATATACACTGATTATCAGGATTGTCCCTGGTGCTATGTGTGATCACTTATATAATATATACTGATTATCAGGATTGTCCCTGGTTCTATGTGTGATCACTTATATAATATATACTGATTATCAGGATTGTCCCTTAAGTGCTATGTGTGATCACTTATATAATATATACTGATTATCAGGACTGTCCCTGGTGCTATGTGTGATCACTTATATAATATATACTGATTATCAGGATTGTCCCTGGTGCTATGTGTGATCACTTATATAATATACACTGATTATCAGGATTGTCCCTGGTGCTATGTGTGATCACTTATATAATATACACTGATTATCAGGATTGTCCCTGGTGCTATGTGTGATCACTTATATAATATACACTGATTATCAGGATTGTCCCTGGTGCTATGTGTGATCACTTATATAATATACACTGATTATCAGGATTGTCCCTGGTACTATGTGTGATCACTTATATAATATACACTGATTATCAGGATTGTCCCTGGTGCTATGTGTGATCACTTATATAATATACACTGATTATCAGGATTGTCCCTGGTACTATGTGTGATCACTTATATAATATATACTGATTATCAGGATTGTCCCTGGTGCTATGTGTGATTATTTATATAATATATACTGATTATCAGGATTGTCCCTGGTTCTATGTGTGATCACTTATATAATATATACTGATTATCAGGATTGTCCCTGGTTCTATGTGTGATCACTTATATAATATATACTGATTATCAGGATTGTCCCTTACGTGCTATGTGTGATCACTTATATAATATACACTGATTATCAGGATTGTCCCTGGTGCTATGTGTGATCACTTATATAATATACACTGATTATCAGGATTGTCCCTGGTGCTATGTGTGATCACTTATATAATATACACTGATTATCAGGATTGTCCCTGGTACTATGTGTGATCACTTATATAATATACACTGATTATCAGGATTGTCCCTGGTGATATGTGTGATCACTTATATAATATACACTGATTATCAGGATTGTCCCTGGTGCTATGTGTGATCACTTATATAATATACACTGATTATCAGGATTGTCCCTGGTGCTATGTGTGATCACTTATATAATATACACTGATTATCAGGATTGTCCCTGGTGCTATGTGTGATCACTTATATAATATACACTGATTATCAGGATTGTCCCTGGTGCTGTGTGTGATCACTTATATATACTGATTATCAGGATTGTCCCTGGTGCTATGTGTGATCACTTATATAATATATACTGATTATCAGGATTGTCCCTGGTGCTATGTGTGATCACTTATATAATATACACTGATTATCAGGATTGTCCCTGGTGCTATGTGTGATCACTTATATAATATACACTGATTATCAGGATTGTTCCTGGTGCTATGTGTGATCACTTATATAATATATACTGATTATCAGGATTGTCCCTGGTGCTATGTGTGATCACTTATATAATATATACTGATTATCAGGATTGTCTCTGGTGCTATGTGTGATCACTTATATAATATACACTGATTATCAGGATTGTACCTGGTGCTATGTGTGATCACTTATATAATATACACTGATTATCAGGATTGTCCCTGGTGCTATGTGTGATCACTTATATAATATATACTGATTATCAGGATTGTCCCTGGTGGTATGTGTGATCACTTATATAATATATACTGATTATCAGGATTGTCCCTGGTGCTATGTGTGATCACTTATATAATATATACTGATTATCAGGATTGTCCCTGGTGCTATGTGTGATCACTTATATAATATACACTGATTATCAGGATTGTCCCTGGTGCTATGTGTGATCACTTATATAATATATACTGATTATCAGGATGGTCCCTGGTGCTATGTGTGATCACTTATATAATATACACTGGTTATCAGGATTGTCCCTGGTGCTATGTGTGATCACTTATATAATATACACTGATTATCAGGATTGTCCCTGGTACTATGTGTGATCACTTATATAATATACACTGATTATCAGGACTGTCCCTGGTGCTATGTGTGATCACTTATATAATATATACTGATTATCAGGATTGTCCCTGGTGCTATGTGTGATCACTTATATAATATATACTGATTATCAGGATTGTCCCTGGTGATATGTGTGATCACTTATGTAATATATACTGATTATCAGGATTGTCCCTGGTGCTATGTGTGATCACTTATATAATATATACTGATTATCAGGATTGTCCCTGGTGCTATGTGTGATCACTTATATAATATATACTGATTATCAGGATTGTCCCTGGTGCTATGTGTGATCACTTATATAATATATACTGATTATCAGGATTGTCCCTGGTGCTATGTGTGATCACTTATATAATATATACTGATTATCAGGATTGTCCCTGGTGCTATGTGTGATCACTTATATAATATACACTGATTATCAGGATTGTCCCTGGTGCTATGTGTGATCACTTATATAATATACACTGATTATCAGGATTGTCCCTGGTGCTATGTGTGATCACTTATAGAATATATACTGATTATCAGGATTGTCCCTGGTGCTATGTGTGATCACTTATAGAATATATACTGATTATCAGGATTGTCCCTGGTGCTATGTGTGATCACTTATAGAATATATACTGATTATCAGGATTGTCCCTGGTGCTATGTGTGATCACTTATAGAATATATACTGATTATCAGGACTGTCCCTGGTGCTATGTGTGATCACTTATATAATATACACTGATTATCAGGATTGTCCCTGGTGCTATGTGTGATCACTTATATAATATATACTGATTATCAGGATTGTACCTGGTGCTATGTGTGATCACTTATATAATATACACTGATTATCAGGACTGTCCCTGGTGCTATGTGTGATCACTTATATAATATATACTGATTATCAGGATTGTCCCTGGTGCTATGTGTGATCACTTATATACTGATTATCAGGATTGTCCCTGGTGCTATGTGTGATCACTTATATAATATATACTGATTATCAGGATTGTCCCTGGTGCTATGTGTGATCACTTATATAATATATACTGATTATCAGGATTGTCCCTGGTGCTATGTGTGATCACTTATATAATATATACTGATTATCAGGATTGTCCCTGGTGCTATGTGTAATCACTTATATAATATATACGGATTATCAGGATTGTCCCTGGTGCTATGTGTGATCACTTATATAATATACACTGATTATCAGGATTGTCCCTGGTGCCATGTGTGATCACTTATATAATATATACTGATTATCAGGATTGTCCCTGGTGCTATGTGTGATCACTTATATAATATATACTGATTATCAGGATTGTCCCTGGTGATATGTGTGATCACTTATATAATATACACTGATTATCAGGATTGTCCCTGGTGCTATGTGTGATCACTTATATAATATATACTGATTATCAGGATTGTCCCTGGTGCTATGTGTGATCACTTATATAATATATACTGATTATCAGGATTGTCCCTGGTGCTATGTGTGATCACATATATAATATACACTGATTATCAGGATTGTCCCTGGTGCTATGTGTGATCACTTATATAATATATACTGATTATCAGGATTGTCCCTGGTGCTATGTGTGATCACTTATATAATATATACTGATTATCAGGATTGTCTCTGGTGCTATGTGTGATCACTTATATAATATATACTGATTATCAGGATTGTCCCTGGTGCTATGTGTGATCACTTATATAATATATACTGATTATCAGGATTGTCCCTGGTACTATGTGTGATCACTTATATAATATATACTGATTATCAGGATTGTCCCTGGTGCTATGTGTGATCACTTATATAATATATACTGATTATCAGGATTGTCCCTGGTGCTATGTGTGATCACTTATATAATATATACTGATTATCAGGATTGTCCCTGGTGCTATGTGTGATCACTTATATAATATATACTGATTATCAGGATTGTCTCTGGTGCTATGTGTGATCACTTATATAATATATACTGATTATCAGGATTGTCCCTGGTGCTATGTGTGATCACTTATATAATATATACTGATTATCAGGATTGTCTCTGGTGCTATGTGTGATCACTTATATAATATATACTGATTATCAGGATTGTCCCTGGTGCTATGTGTGATCACTTATATAATATATACTGATTATCAGGATTGTCCCTGGTGCTATGTGTGATCACTTATATAATATACACTGATTATCAGGATTGTCCCTGGTGCTATGTGTGATCACTTATATAATATACACTGATTATCAGGATTGTCCCTGGTGCTATGTGTGATCACTTATATAATATATACTGATTATCAGGATTGTCCCTGGTGCTATGTGTGATCACTTATATAATATACACTGATTATCAGGATTGTCTCTGGTGCTATGTGTGATCACTTATATAATATATACTGATTATCAGGATGGTCCCTGGTGCTATGTGTGATCACTTTTATATAATATATACTGATTATCACGATTGTCCCTGGTGATATGTGTGATCACTTATATAATATACACTGATTATCAGGATGGTCCCTGGTGCTATGTGTGATCACTTATATAATATATACTGATTATCAGGACTGTCCCTGGTGCTATGTGTGATCACTTATATATACTGATTATCAGGATTGTCCCTGGTGCTATGTGTGATCACTTATATAATATATACTGATTATCAGGATTGTCCCTGGTGCTATGTGTGATCACTTATATATACTGATTATCAGGATTGTCCCTGGTGCTATGTGTGATCACTTATATAATATATACTGATTATCAGGATTGTCCCTGGTACTATGTGTGATCACTTATATAATATATACTGATTATCAGGATGGTCCCTGGTGCTATATGTGATCACTTATATAATATATACTGATTGTCCCTGGTGCTATGTGTGATCACTTATATAATATACACTGATTATCAGGATTGTCCCTGGTGCTATGTGTGATCACTTATATATACTGATTATCAGGATGTCCGTTAGGTGCTATGTGTGATCACTTATATAATATATACTGTTATCAGGATGGTCCCTGGTGCTATGTGTGATCACTTATATAATATATACTGATTATCAGGATTGTCCCTGGTGCTATGTGTGATCACTTATATAACATATACTGATTATCAGGATGGTCCCTGGTGCTATGTGTGATCACTTATATAATATATACTGATTATCAGGATGGTCCCTGGTGCTATGTGTGATCACTTATATAATATATACTGATTATCAGGATTGTACCTGGTGCTATGTGTGATCACTTATATAATATACACTGATTATCAGGATTGTCCCTGGTGCTATGTGTGATCACTTATATAATATATACTGATTATCAGGATTGTCCCTGGTGCTATGTGTGATCACTTATATAATATATACTGATTACCAGGATTGTCCCTGGTGCTATGTGTGATCACTTATATAATATATACTGATTATCAGGATTGTCCCTGGTGCTATGTGTGATCACTTATATAATATATACTGATTATCAGGATGGTCCCTGGTGCTATGTGTGATCACTTATATAATATATACTGATTATCAGGATTGTCCCTGGTGCTATGTGTGATCACTTATATAATATATACTGATTATCAGGATTGTCCCTGGTGCTATGTGTGATCACTTATATAATATACACTGATTATCAGGATTGTACCTGGTACTATGTGTGATCACTTATATAATATATACTGATTATCAGGATTGTCCCTGGTGCTATGTGTGATCACTTATATAATATACACTGATTATCAGGATTGTCCCTGGTGCTATGTGTGATCACTTATATAATATATACTGATTATCAGGATGGTCCCTGGTGCTATGTGTGATCACTTATATAATATACACTGATTATCAGAATTGTCCCTGGTGCTATGTGTGATCACTTATATAATATATACTGATTATCAGGATTGTCCCTGGTGCTATGTGTGATCACTTATATAATATACACTGATTATCAGGATTGTACCTGGTGCTATGTGTGATCACTTATATAATATACACTGATTATCAGGATTGTCCCTGGTGCTATGTGTGATCACTTATATAATATATACTGATTATCAGGATTGTCCCTGGTGGTATGTGTGATCACTTATATAATATATACTGATTATCAGGATTGTCCCTGGTGCTATGTGTGATCACTTATATAATATATACTGATTATCAGGATTGTCCCTGGTGCTATGTGTGATCACTTATATAATATACACTGATTATCAGGATTGTCCCTGGTGCTATGTGTGATCACTTATATAATATATACTGATTATCAGGATGGTCCCTGGTGCTATGTGTGATCACTTATATAATATACACTGATTATCAGAATTGTCCCTGGTGCTATGTGTGATCACTTATATAATATATACTGATTATCAGGATTGTCCCTGGTGCTATGTGTGATCACTTATATAATATACACTGATTATCAGGATTGTACCTGGTGCTATGTGTGATCACTTATATAATATACACTGATTATCAGGATTGTCCCTGGTGCTATGTGTGATCACTTATATAATATATACTGATTATCAGGATTGTCCCTGGTGGTATGTGTGATCACTTATATAATATATACTGATTATCAGGATTGTCCCTGGTGCTATGTGTGATCACTTATATAATATATACTGATTATCAGGATTGTCCCTGGTGCTATGTGTGATCACTTATATAATATACACTGATTATCAGGATTGTCCCCGGTGCTATGTGTGATCACTTATATAATATATACTGATTATCAGGATTGTCCCTGGTGCTATGTGTGATCACTTATATATTATATACTGATTATCAGGATTGTCCCTGGTGCTATGTGTGATCACTTATATAATATACACTGATTATCAGGATTGTCCCTGGTGCTATGTGTGATCACTTATATAATATACACTGATTATCAGGATTGTCCCTGGTGCTATGTGTGATCACTTATATATTATATACTGATTATCAGGATTGTCCCTGGTGCTATGTGTGATCACTTATATAATATATACTGATTATCAGGATTGTCCCTGGTGCTCTGTGTGATCACTTATATAATATACACTGATTATCAGGATTGTCCCTGGTGCTATGTGTGATCACTTATATAATATATACTGATTATCAGGATTGTCCCTGGTTCTATGTGTGATCACTTATATAATATATACTGATTATCAGGATTGTCCCTTAAGTGCTATGTGTGATCACTTATATAATATATACTGATTATCAGGACTGTCCCTGGTGCTATGTGTGATCACTTATATAATATATACTGATTATCAGGATTGTCCCTGGTGCTATGTGTGATCACTTATATAATATACACTGATTATCAGGATTGTCCCTGGTGCTATGTGTGATCACTTATATAATATACACTGATTATCAGGATTGTCCCTGGTGCTATGTGTGATCACTTATATAATATACACTGATTATCAGGATTGTCCCTGGTGCTATGTGTGATCACTTATATAATATACACTGATTATCAGGATTGTCCCTGGTACTATGTGTGATCACTTATATAATATACACTGATTATCAGGATTGTCCCTGGTGCTATGTGTGATCACTTATATAATATACACTGATTATCAGGATTGTCCCTGGTACTATGTGTGATCACTTATATAATATATACTGATTATCAGGATTGTCCCTGGTGCTATGTGTGATTATTTATATAATATATACTGATTATCAGGATTGTCCCTGGTTCTATGTGTGATCACTTATATAATATATACTGATTATCAGGATTGTCCCTGGTTCTATGTGTGATCACTTATATAATATATACTGATTATCAGGATTGTCCCTTACGTGCTATGTGTGATCACTTATATAATATACACTGATTATCAGGATTGTCCCTGGTGCTATGTGTGATCACTTATATAATATACACTGATTATCAGGATTGTCCCTGGTGCTATGTGTGATCACTTATATAATATACACTGATTATCAGGATTGTCCCTGGTACTATGTGTGATCACTTATATAATATACACTGATTATCAGGATTGTCCCTGGTGATATGTGTGATCACTTATATAATATACACTGATTATCAGGATTGTCCCTGGTGCTATGTGTGATCACTTATATAATATACACTGATTATCAGGATTGTCCCTGGTGCTATGTGTGATCACTTATATAATATACACTGATTATCAGGATTGTCCCTGGTGCTATGTGTGATCACTTATATAATATACACTGATTATCAGGATTGTCCCTGGTGCTGTGTGTGATCACTTATATATACTGATTATCAGGATTGTCCCTGGTGCTATGTGTGATCACTTATATAATATATACTGATTATCAGGATTGTCCCTGGTGCTATGTGTGATCACTTATATAATATACACTGATTATCAGGATTGTCCCTGGTGCTATGTGTGATCACTTATATAATATACACTGATTATCAGGATTGTTCCTGGTGCTATGTGTGATCACTTATATAATATACTGATTATCAGGATGGTCCCTGGTGCTATATGTGATCACTTATATAATATACACTGATTATCAGGATTGTCCCTGGTGCTATGTGTGATCACTTATATAATATATACTGATTATCAGGATTGTACCTGGTGCTATGTGTGATCACTTATATAATATATACTGATTATCAGGATTGTCCCTGGTGCTATGTGTTATCACTTATATAATATATACTGATTATCAGGATTGTCTCTGGTGCTATGTGTGATCACTTATATAATATACACTGATTATCAGGATTGTCCCTGGTGCTATGTGTGATCACTTATATAATATACACTGATTATCAGGATTGTCCCTGGTGCTATGTGTGATCACTTATATAATATATACTGATTATCAGGATTGTCCCTGGTGCTATGTGTGATCACTTATATAATATATACTGATTATCAGGATTGTCCCTGGTGCTATGTGTGATCACTTATATAATATATACTGATTATCAGGATTGTCCCTGGTGCTATGTGTGATCACTTATATAATATACACTGATTATCAGGATTGTCCCTGGTGCTATGTGTGATCACTTATATAATATATACTGATTATCAGGATTGTACCTGGTGCTATGTGTGATCACTTATATAATATACACTGATTATCAGGATGGTCTCTGGTGCTATGTGTGATCACTTATATAATATACACTGATTATCAGGATTGTCTCTGGTGCTATGTGTGATCACTTATATAATATACACTGATTATCAGGATTGTCCCTGGTGCTATGTGTGATCACTTATATAATATATACTGATTATCAGGATTGTCCCTGGTGCTATGTGTTATCACTTATATAATATACACTGATTATCAGGATTGTCCCTGGTGCTATGTGTGATCACTTATATAATATATACTGATTATCAGGATTGTCTCTGGTGCTATGTGTGATCACTTATATAATATATACTGATTATCAGGATTGTCCCTGGTGCTATGTGTGATCACTTATATAATATATACTGATTATCAGGATTGTCCCTGGTGCTATGTGTGTTCACTTATATAATATATACTGATTATCAGGATTGTCCCTGGTGCTATGTGTGATCACTTATATAATATATACTGATTATCAGGATTGTCTCTGGTGCTATGTGTGATCACTTATATAATATATACTGATTATCAGGATTGTCCCTGGTGCTATGTGTGATCACTTCTATAATATACACTGATTATCAGGATGGTCCCTGGTGCTATGTGTGATCACTTATATAATATACACTGATTATCAGGATTGTCCCTGGTGCTATGTGTGATCACTTATATAATATATACTGATTATCAGGATTGTCTCTGGTGCTATGTGTGATCACTTATATAATATACACTGATTATCAGGATTGTCCCTGGTACTATGTGTGATCACTTATATAATATATACTGATTATCAGGATTGTCCCTGGTGCTATGTGTGATCACTTATATAATATACACTGATTATCAGGATTGTCCCTGGTACTATGTGTGAGAGAGACAATCCTGATAATCGGTGTATATTATAGAATAGATGTGGCTGCAATTCCCTAATGTAAAAGTTTTGTGTCTTGGTATTTTTTAGATAAGGGAAATGCATGCACTGTAATTCCTTAACCCGTTAGTGACCGCCCATTAGTGTTATTACGGTGGCAACTTTCGGGCTTTATTCAAAGCCATTGCCTTTTTACGGTGCTGCATAGGAATAAACGCCGAGATGAGCAGTTAAATCTCCCTGCCCCCAGCTACCTCTGGTAACTGAGGGCTGGGAGCGGACCTGCTCGAACAGGCGATATAGAATTAAGTATCCATCTCACCTGTTTAACCCCGCAGATGCGGCGCACAATAGCGATCGTCTCATCTGAGTGGTATTGGAGGGAGGGAGCTCCCTCTCTCATCCCACCAGCACCCCGTGATAAGATCAAAAGGTCCCTATGTCTTCTATGGCAGCCAGGGGCCTATAAAGGCCCCCAGGTCTGCCTGTAGTTAATGCCTGCTAGGCCATGCCAGAAGCATGGCCTAACAGATAGCTGTCCGTTTTACACGGACCGGTAGGAATACGCTGCAATACAGAAGTATTGCAGTGTATTATAAAAGCGATCGGATGATCGCATAGTGAAGTTTCCTAATGGGACTAGTAAAAAACGAAAAATACGTTTAATAAATTTTATATTAAATAAATAAAAATACAAAGTGAAAAAAAAAATCAAAAATCCACTTTTTTCCCCTTACAAAATGCTTTATTATTAACCCCTTAAGGACATGGACTAGTTGGCACGTTCAGGACAAAGCCCCATTTTTAAAACCTGACGTGTCACTTTGTGCTAATAACTCTGGAATGCTTATATCTATCTAAGCGATTCTGAGATTGTTTTCTCGTGACACATTATACTTTAAGTTGGTGGTAATATTTTGTTTATACATTCTGTATTCTATTGTGATAAACACCAAAAATGTGCATTTTTCTAAATTTAAATGTATCTGCTTGTAAGGGTATGTTCACATGCCGTGTTTTTAGACGTAATTCGGGCGTTTTACGCCTCGAATTACGCCTGAAAAAACGGCTTCATTACGCCAACAAACATCTGCCCATTGCTTTCAATGGGTTTTACGGTGTTCTGTTCCCACGGGGTGTAATTGTACTCGTCGCTGTCAAAATACGGCGCGTAAAAAGACGCCCGCGAAAAAGAAGTGCATGTCACTTCTTGGGATGTTTTTGGAGCGGTTTTTCATTGACTCCATTGAAAAACTGCTCCAATAACGTCTGTAAAATACGCAGCGAAAAACGCGAGTTGCTACAAAAACGTCTGAAAATCAGGAGCTGTTTTCCCCTGAAAACAGCTCCGTATTTTCAGACGTTTTTGGTCACTGCGTGTGAACATACCCTCAGAGAGATCGTAATATCGCACAAATTAAATCCTAATTAACATTTCCCATATGTCTACTTTAGATTGGCATCATTTTTTGAACATCCTTAGGCTTAGAACTTTAGCAGAAATTTCTCACAATTTCAAGAAAATGTCAAAAGACTGTTTTTACAGGGATGAGTTCAGTTGTGTAGTGGTTTTGTGGTGCCCATACAATGCAAATCCCCATAAATCACCCCCATTTTTAAAACTGAACCCCTCAAAGTATTTAGAACAGCATTTAGGAAGTTTATTAACCCTTTCGGCGTTTCACAAAAATTGCCGCAAAGTAGGGATGAAATGTACAAATTTAATTTTTTTTACATCTTTAATCCTTTTTTTCTGTAACACAGAAGGTTTTACCAGAGAAACGCAGCTTAATATTTATTGCCCACATTCTGCAGTATTTAGAAATATCCCACATGTGGCCCTAGTGTGCCAATTCGCTGAAATACAGACCTCCGAAGCAAAGGAGCACCTAGAGGATTTTGGGGCCTTCTTTTTACTCTAATATATTTTTGCACCATACCCGGTTGGAAGAGGTCTTGTGATACCAAAACAGTGAAAACACCCCAAAAATACACCATTTCGCAAACTACACCCCTCAAGGAATTTATCAAGGGGTATAGTGAACATTTAGACCCTACAGTGTTTTTACTGAATTTAGTGGAATGAAGCCGTGAAAATTAAAATATACATTATTTCGAATATATCGTAGAAATTTTTAATTTTTACAAGGCATAAAGGAGAAAAAAACTACCCAACATTTGAAAAGCAATTTTCCCCGATTACGGAAATACCCCATATGTGGTGATAAACTGCTGTTTGGACACACGGCAGCGATTTAGAAAGGAAGGAGCACCATTTGGCTTTTTGAGCTCAAGCTTTGCTGCAATGATTTTTTGGGTGCCATGTCGCATTAGCAAAGTTCCTGAGGGATGAAATCAGTGGAAACCCCCCCCCCCAAAAGTGACCCTATTTGGGAAACTACACCCTTCAAGGAATTTATCGAGGTGTATAGTGAGCATTTTGACCCCACAGGTTTTCTGCTGACTTTAGTGGAATTAGGCTGGGAAAATGAAAATCCAATTTTTTTCTAATAAAAAGTTGAAATTTTCAATTTTTACAAGGCATAAAGGAGAAAAAGCACCCCAACATTTGAAAACCAATCTCGATTACGGCAATACCCCATAAGTGGTCATAAACTGCTGTTTGGACACACGGCAGGGGTCAAAAGGGAAGGATCACCATTTGGAGCTCAAATGGTTTTCGGGTGACATGTCACGTTTGCAAAGTGCCTGCAGGACTAAAATAGTAGGAAATCCCCGAAAGTGACCCCTTTTGGGAAACTACACCCCTTAAGGAATCTTTCTTTTGCAGAATTTATTGGAATTAGGCCGTAAAAATTAATATCAACATTTTTTTCACTAAAAAGTTGAATATTTTTATTTACTCAGGGATAAAAGGAGAAAAAGCACCCCAACATTTGTAAAGCAATTTCTCCAGAGTACGGAAATACCCCACATGTGGTCATAAACTGCTGTTTGGACAAACGGCAGGGCTCAGAAAGGCAGGAGCGCTATTTGGCATGCAGATTTTGCTGGATTGGTTTCTGGGCGCCATGTTGCATTTGCAAAACCCTAAGGTACCAGAGTACAGTAGAAGCCCCCAAGAAGTGACCCCATTTTGGAAACTACACCACTCAAGGCATTTAACATTTGCCTGGACATTTGACAGAGCTCAGAAGTGAAGAGCAACATGCGCATTTGAGGTCTATTTTGGTGATTTTCACAGCATTGGACCACAATTGCAGGTCTCCGAGGTCAAATAGTAAAACAAATGTGGGGGCATATGTAATCTGCTGAGAACATCAAGGTTTAATAAGGGGGTATAATAATTCGGTAAATAAATAATATTTCAGAGATATGTGGCCAGTTTCGCACTGATAAATGGTGCCCGATCTTATTCGCTTTGGACACTCTGCACATTTTGTGTCGCCATATTCGGAAAGCCAGAACTTTTTTATTTTGCTTGTTTATTGCGGGACGGGTTGTAGTTTTTATTGGTACTGTTTTGGGGTATATGGGACATTATGATCATGGCATTGATTGTTTTTTTTGCGGTGTTCACCGTGCGGGAAAAATAACATTACAGTTTTATAGATTGGGTCGTTACAGACACGGTGATACCAAATATATATATATATATATATATATATATATATATATATATATATTTATTTTTTTTCCTATAATAAAAGGCTTATTATAGGAAAAAAGTCAGTGTTTGTTTTTATTAACTTGAAACTTTTGTTTTTACACTTCTATTCAACTTTTTTCAACTTTTGTTTGTTGTCCCACTAAATGACTTGAGGGCCTGCACCTCTGATCTTTACTCTAATGCATTGCACTACCCACGTAGTGCAATGCATTAGATCTGTCATTCATTCTCTGACAGCAAGCCTATTAGGTCCCGTCTGTGGGCGGGGCCTAATGGGCTATTGTACGTGGCAGACCAGGGCGCCATTATTAGGCCTCCGGTTGCCATAGCAAGGATCGGCTTTGTCACGATCACGTCGTGTTGATGCCGATCTCTACAAACCACTAAGATGCCGCGATCACTTTTGATCGTGGCATATAAGTGGTTAATGGCAGAGATCGGAGCTAGCTCCGTTCCCTGCCGTTACAACATGTTGTCAGCTGTAACATACAGCTGACACCAGCGGCTCAGCTTCTGAGCCTGCACGATTTTGTTACTGCGGCCGGAAGACTTTTAGGCCCCGCCTCTGGGCGGGACCTAGCAGGCGTCTGTTCTAGGCAGACAGGAGGCCATTGCTAGGCTTCCGGTCTGCCAGAGCAGTCATCGGAAACCCCGCAATTTCATTGCAGATTTCCGATCTGCTTGTAAACACCATAGATGCAGCGCTCGGTTTTGAGGGCTGCATCTAAGGGGTTAATCGGCGGATCGGAGGCTAGCTCTGGTCCTGGCCTTGAAGCAGTGGTATCGTTAAGCTGTCACTGCTTTAAAACGGTGTCTGCAGACACAGTACCCTGTTAACGTGATGAAGTAATAGTACGTCAGTTCGCGTTAACAGTCCACCGCCCGTGACGTAATAGTACGTCACAGGGCGTTAAGGGGGGGGCTACCAAAAAAAAAGTTACACATATTTGGTTTTGCCACATCCGTAACGACCCCAACTATAAAGTTATTACATTATTTAACCCGCTCGGCGAACGCCGTAAAAAATAAAATAACAAACAATGCAAAAATTGCTGTTTTCTGTGAAACCTGCCTTAAAAATATCTGATAAAAAGTGATCAAAAAGTTGCGTGTACTCCAAAATGGTACCTATAAAAAATACAAGTTGTCCCGCAAAAAAAAGCCCTCATACAACTGCATCAACACAAAAATATAAAAAGTTATGGCTCTTTAAATATGGAGACACAAAAACAAATCATTTTGAAAAAAAAAAAGGGTTTTTACTGTGTAAAAGTAGTAAAACATAAGAAAACGATACATTTGGTGCGTTTGATAAAGACCCATTCATGAGTTGAAACGTTGCAAGTGTTTTTATGATTGGTGAATAAATCAAATACACTTAGTTACATAGTTACATAGTTACATAGTTAGTACGGCTGAAAAAAGACACATGTCCATCAAGTTCAACCAAGGGAAGGGAAAAGGGAAGGAAAAATTTCTACACATAGGAGCTAATATTTTTTTGTTCTAGGAAATTATCTAAGCCTTTTTTAAAGCCATCTACTGTCCCTGCTGTGACGGCTCCTGCGGTAGGCTATTCCATAAATTCACAGTTCTCACTGTAAAGAAGCCTTGTCGCCTCTGCAACTTGAACCTTTTTTTCTCCAGACGGAGGGAGTGCCCCCTTGTTTTTTGAGGGGGTTTTACAAGGAACAGGATTTCACCATATTTTTTGTATGAGCCATTAATATATTTATATAAGTTAATCATGTCCCCCCCTTAGTCGTCTTTTTTCAAGGCTAAATAGGTTTAATTCTTTCAATCTTTCCTCATAACTTAAATTCTCCATGCCCCTTATTAGCTTCGTTGCTCTTCTTTGTATTTTTTCCAACTCCAGGGCATCCTTTCTATGAACTGGAGCCCAGAACTGAACTGCATATTCTAGATGAGGCCTCACTAATGCTTTGTAAAGTGGTAATATTACATCCCTGTCCCGCGAGTCCATGCCTCTTTTAATACACGACAATATCCTGCTGGCCTTTGAAGCAGCTGATTGACACTGCATGCTGTTATTGAGTTTATGATTTACAAGTACACCCAGATCCTTCTCAACAAGTGAATCCGCCAGTGTAGCGCCCCCTAGGACATATGATGCATGCAGGTTGTTGGTACCAAGATGCATAACTTTACATTTATCTACATTAAACTTCATTTGCCAAGTGGACGCCCAAACACTTAGTTTGTTTAAATCTGCCTGTAATTCATGAACATCTTCCATAGTCTGAACTATATTACATAGCTTGGTGTCATCTGCAAAAATAGAAATAGTGCTATTAATCCCATCCTCTATATCATTAATAAATAAGTTGAATAATAGTGGTCCCAGCACTGAACCCTGGGGTACACCACTTATAACCGGGGACCATTCAGAGAAGGAATCATTGACCACAACCCTCTGGATACGGTCCTTGAGCCAATTCTCAATCCAATTACAAACTATATTTTCTAAACCTATAGTCCTTAATTTACCCATTAGGCGTCTATGGGGGACAGTGTCAAATGCCTTTGCAAAGTCCAAAAACACTAAATCCACAGCGGCCCCTCTGTCTAGACTTCTGCTCACCTCTTCATAAAAACAGATTAGGTTAGTTTGACAACTTCTGTCCTTAGTAAAACCGTGCTGGCTGTCACTTATAATGCTATTTATTGTCACATAATCCTGTATATAGTCCCTCCAATAGCCCCTCAAACATTTTCCCCACGATGGATGTTAAGCTTACTGGTCTATAATTACCCGGGGAAGACCTAGAGCCCTTTTTGAAAATAGGCACCACATTTGCCCTGCGCCAGTCCCTTGGCACTATACCAGTCACTAGAGATTCTCTGAATATTATGAAAAGGGGGACAGAAATAACTGAACTAAGCTCTTTAAGAATTCTAGGGTGTAACCCATCTGGTCCCGGAGCCTTGTGCACATTTATTTTATTTAATTTAGCTTGGACCATCTCTACATTCATCCAATTCAGTATATCAACTGATATATTAACAGCACTGGCACCGGCTACATCAGCTTCTCCTTCTTCAGTTGTATATACAGAGCTAAAGAACCCATTTAGTAACTCTGCCTTCTCTTGATCCCCTGTGATCAGCTCCCCATTACCATTATCTAGGGGTCCTACATGTTCAGACCTGGGCTTTTTTGCATTTATATGCTTGAAGAATTTTTTAGGATTTGTTTTACTATCCTTGGCCACCTGCCTTTCATTTTGTATTTTTGCTAATTTTATTACATTTTTACAGATTTTATTAAGCTCTTTATATTTTACAAAGGCTGCAGCTGTACCCTCAGATTTGTATTTTTTAAATGCCCTTTTTTTGTCATGTATTGCCCCTTTCACAGAAGGTGTAAGCCATGTGGGGTTTAATTTGAGTCGTTTATACTTATTACCTGTAGGAATAAATTTTGCACTATAATAACTCAAGTTTAGATTAACTTGAGTGCTGCAGTTCCTTTCTTCGATTGTATATAAATTTGGTATCGTTGCAATCGTAACAACCCGCTGAATAAAGTTATTGTGTTATTTATACGATACGGTAAACGGTGTAAATTTAGGACACAAAAAAGAGTGGCGAAATTGCTGTTGATTTTTCATCCCCCCTTAAAAAATATTAATAAACGTTAATAAATTATATGTAACCCAAAATGGTGCTATTAAAAAATGCAACTTGTCCCGCAAAAAACAAGATCTTACACAGCTATGTCGACGCAAAAATAAAAAAGTTATATCTCATTGAATGAGACGGTTTAAAAACGTAAAAACTAGCTTGGTAATGAAGGCAAAAAATAGGCTGGTCACTAAGGGGTTAATTACTCCTAAAAATAATAAAATCGAGATTAAAATCGAAAATCGTCTATAGGGTTGAAAATAATCTAGATTAGTTTTTTTGGTAAAATCGCCCATTCTGTAAACCTTCCCCATACTTCTCTCCCGCACCATGACATTCAGTGTTGTCATGGGGATGGCCGTGTTTGGACATGACTGATGGATTACTGGCGACTTTCTTGGTACGGTCTAGAAGAGGTTTATGTATTCGCACCATTAATGTTGTACAACCGACATATTGAACCTGACATTGGTATAGAGCGGATGAGATAAATGACGTGATGTGTTATAATCTATATCTGTCTTACTAGTGACCCCGTTATCTGTACAAGACGAAGAACTATTTGTAGCTTTGTTATAATTCCAGGATCGGCTTTTTATGACCACGGTGGAAATAACCTTCAGTGGTGAGACAAGTCTGACTCCGTATTTCACTCTCACATAAACTCGGGGGAGACGTTGTCCTCGTGTTGGGGTCTCTCTGCAATAATTCTTACACCATCCCGAATAATGTCATCCAGTCCTGACCGCAAATGGGAAGACACTTTACAATAATGTTTCTAAACTCCTTAAACTTCACGCTGAAAGAAGTCGTAAAACATCGTAATTCATAAGTCCGGACATTATTTTTGGGGTGATAACAATTATTTATAGTTTAAAAAAAATCCATAATAAAACATTATGTAAGGTGAAGTTATTTTTTCCTCTCTACACAATTGAAATTGACAACTCATCATTAGTCCACAACCTCGAGGCGAGGATGAACTTACAGAGGAGCCCCCCCCCCCCCAAACACTTAGATGCCTCAGTCACTATTGACCGCAGCATCGAAGAGGTGAAACGGTTATAATCGTAGTTCTCTCAGATCTCCAGCCTTTGCAGCAGGTGTCCGGACTTCCCTATAGCCTGTGAACAACTCCTGAGTGGTAAATGTTCTGTGCAGGAAGGGGTTAAATTAGTAAAATACAAGTTTATACAGAATCTTATCCCACAAAACAATGTATCACTCTGCTCCGCTCCACCTGCGCTATAACATGATGATAAGAAATCACACTGCATGTTTCCTTTATATATAATGTGACCTCAGCTGCTGCAGAACCTCACAGTTTATATCAAACACTGGCTGCATAGTGTGCACCACGTCTTGTGAGATGTCAGCAAAGTCTCCCCAGTATCCGCCATGTGTCAGGTTGTCAGGAGTCAGGTCTTCATCGCCTGGGGGGGGGGGGGGAATGTCTTCATTTTACTCTTCTCACCTGAGAGATATGTTGCAAGTGTCTGATATATGGGGTCCCATCTCTATGTGGAAAACGGGGGTCCCCCGACCCGCCTGGTGAGGTGATGACTACATCCAGTTGAAGAATGAATGGAGAGGTGACCACACATGTGCACGACTCTCTTCATTGACTTGTATAGGAGTTCCAGAAACAGCAGAGCACGGCCAGAGGTGGAGCCGCATCTATCCGACGTTTCTGCCATATCCTGGGAAGAAATGTTCGTGTTGGGAATACCCTTTTAACCCTTTCCCGCCGCAGCCAATTTTCGGATTTTAACTTTCGTCGCCCCTTCCAAAAGCCATAACTCTTTTATTTTTCCATCAAAATTGCCGTATAATCAAGTGGGAAACTGGAAAAAAACTATTTGTGAGATGGAATAGGAAAAAAATAGCGATTCCTTAATCTTTTGGGGAGTTTAGTCGTTACGTGTTCAGCGTGTGGTAAAAACGGCATGTTAACTTTCTTCTGCGCGTCAATACGATTACAGCGATACCAAATTTATTTAGGTTTTTATTATGTTTTGCTACTTTTACAAGAATAAAAAATTGATTGTTAAAAATAAAATTCGAGTTTTGTCACCACATTCTGAGAGCCATACGTTTTTTCTGTTGACTGAGCGATATGAGGGCTTTTTTTTTTTTTTTTTTGCTGTGCGAGCTATATTTTTTTTTCTGATTTTTGCTGTTGATAAAGTGACCAAAAAATAGCAATTCTGATGGTTTAAATTTTTTACAGCGTTCACTGTGCGGACTAAATAATGATATATTGTAATAGTCCAGGCTTTTACGGACGCGTTGATACCAGTTATGTTAATTTGTTTTGTTTTTTTGTTACATTGTGCTTGAGGGAAAATGGGAAAAGGGGCTTTTTTTTTTATTTTACTGTTTTTCACTTTTTTTTTTTTTTTTTTTTACTCGTCCCCCTAGGAGACTATAACCAACGATCGTTGGATCTCTTGCACGATATGATAGCGGACCTGGGGACCTTCATCAAGCCCTCAGGCTGCCATGCTATCCAACGGTGCCCCCTGATCGCGTCGCGTGGGGGGCCATTGGAACGTAACAGGGGGCCACCCCCTGTTTCTAGTAATTTAAATGCCGCGTTCGCTTTTGAGATCCCTTTTGTTACCCTGAAGTGTTAGCTGCAACACACAACCGACACATTTGCTCGTTTTCCCCCATCCAACGTGCGCCGTATATATACGGCGAATGTCGGGAAGGGGTTAATCCATGTGGTGACGGCTCTGAGAAAATATTTCTCTGAATGATCAATAAGTGAGGTTCTGTATGTCACACATGATGTTGTCCCCTGTATGATTTCCATCTTCTCCTTTCTTCATAAAGACGTCTGCAGTACCAGATCCTCCAGTTTTCTCATCTTCTCCTCCACAACGTTCCTTCTCCTGAATGACCCACCAAGGATGGACAAGGACAGGAATGAGATGAGCAGAAGAATATTAGACTTCACCTTGGAGATCATCTACCTGTTGAGCGGAGAGGTAAACTTTTCTACATTATAGAACAAGTCACACATAGGGAAGAGACAATACATAATAGGAAGTAATAGGAAGAATCCAGTGTCCTGTATAACAGCGTCCAGACCTTCCAAGTGACGTCACGAAGCTGAAGATCAGCCACCAATATGGTCACTTATGTGTCATGTCACCAATGCAGCAATAGTAATGTTGTAGAGTAATGAGAATGACAAGGAACCAGGAGGATCAGGATGACTATATAGAAACATAGAAGATGACGGCAGGAGGAGAGCACATGGTCCAGCTAGATGCCCTCAATATTATTTCCTTTTTACTTTTGGCCTCGTTCTATTTTCTCAATGTCTTTTTGTAGGTGAGGTCTCCAGTATTACAGATGTAGGGTCACTAGAGCTCTATACAACGGGGTCACAATCTACCTCTTTCTACTGAGGGGGGAATACTGTGTTCAGCTCTCTGTGTCTCTCTCTCCATACACAGGAGTACACAATGGTGAAGAAGACATCGGGTGACTGTACGACTCCCATCATCCATGAGTCAGGAGGATGGAGCAGTAGTCAGAGCCCCATCACAGAGCCTCCCCCTCACTCCCGGATACATGAGAAGAAGATCTTAGAACTTATCTACAAGATGACTGAGCTGCTGACTGGAGAGGTGACACTGCTGGGAATGCTGGGAAATTCTACAGTAACAGCACTGGAGGTGTCTGGGTGATGACTGTATCATTGTGTGTGTCAGGTTCCTATAAGGTGTCAGGATGTCGCGGTCTATTTCTCCATGGAGGAGTGGGAGTATCTAGAAGGACACAAGGATCTGTACGAGGAGGTCATGATGGGGAACTATCGGCCGCGCACATCACAAGGTGAGATATAGATATATAATTTATATATTATTAATTTTTTTGTTGAAGTGTTAATTTCATCATGTCCAGTATACACAGACATGTGATTCCTGATCTCAGATCACACGCTCCTTGCTTTGCTGCAGTGCTGCACTAGAGAATGGTCACAGATTTGTAGTAGAAGTTTCTATATAACTGAATGTTGTTCTTTCTGCAACAGGTACATGAATTTTTACTAACCACAATCAGATGAGTTGGACAATCACAGAAATTTCTGCCACCATTTTTCCATGTGTGAACATAGTCTTATATAACCAGCGACTGATCTGCGACTGATGTGGGAACAGCAGACATGACAATCATGTCCAGATATAACAAAGGGTTGAATATCTTCTTTGTAAGACACAATACACAGGGTTAGTGGTAGAAATGTAGAATAGGGATCTGTTCGATTGTCAGCCGGGGCAGGGAGGTATTTTCTACTTTATGTAGAATTGGGTCTTTGTCGTGTAAAGATTGTTTTTTACCTTCCTCTGGATCTACTGGGATTCGTTGTGTAAATTAAATACTTGCATATCCCATAATTTAATAATTATACATCACCTTTTCTTAGAACTTTTTATTGTGCTGTTCCTCTGTTATTCCTCCTAGAAATGTATGAATGATTTGGCATCTAGTGTGTTACCATCTGGGGGCGTGTCCATATAGTCTGACCATGTCCAATCAGTGCTGACAATATCGGAAGGTGTAGGGACACGACTATTTCCCAAAGGGAATGGTGACACCCTTTTCTGAATTTAATCTTACATTTCCAGTAGGAATAACAGGAACGGCATGGTGCAGAGTTCTGAGAAAAAATGCTCCAGAATTGTTGATTCACGGGGAATACAATTATGCACTAAAATAGACGTGTGAGGAGAGCCGACAAGTCCTCTATAAAGTATTTTCTGTCTTCCTCTGGATGAATTGGGGTTTGTAAGTCTAAAAAGTTTAAACTTGATGGACTTAGACCTTGTTTAACCCACTAACTATGTAACTATGTAACTATGTAAAATGTCTCTCTCTGTCTAGCCTGATCAGCCATAACATTAAAACCACCTGCCTAAGATTGTGTAGGTCGCCCTCAGGCTGCCAAAACAGCTCTGACCCATGGAGATGTGACATCTCCATGAGATCTGGCACAAGACGTTAGCAGCAGATCTTTCAAGTCCTGTAAATTGTGAGGTGCGGGCTCCATGAATCGGACTTGTTCTCCAGACCATCCCACAGATAATCGATCGGATTGAGATCTGGGGTATTTGGAGCCAAGTCAACTCCTTGAACCATTCCTGATCAATATTTGCATTTTGTCAGGGGGCATTATCCTCCTGAAAGAGGGCACTGCCGTTAGGGATACCGCTGCCATAACGGTTACTTGTCTGCAACAATATTTAGGTAGGTGGTACGTGTCACATTTACATGAATTCCGGGACCAACAGAACATTGCCCAGATCATCACACTGCCTCTGCCGGCTTCTCTTCCCATAATGCATCCTGCTGCCATCTCTTCCACAGGTAAGTGACATAACCCGGCCGTCCACATGATGTAAAAGAAAACAGGATTTATCGGACCACGTCACGTTTTATTGCCCAGTTCTGATGCTGCCTATTGTAGCCACTTTTGGTGGTGGACAGGGGTCAGCATGGGCGCCCTGACTGGTCTGCGGCTACACAGCCCATACGCAGTAAGCTGTGATGCTCTGCGTGTACAGACACCTTACTATCATAGCCAGCAGTGACTTTTAGGCCTGGTTTACACGAGCGTGTGCGTTTTGCGCACGCAAAAAATGCGGCGTTTTGCGTGCACAAAAGGCACTTAACAGCTCCGTGTGTCAGCCCTGTATGATGCGCGGCTGCGTGATTTTCGCGCAGCCGCCATCATGATGACACTCCGTTTGAATGTTTGTCAACAGAAAAGCACGTGGTGTTTTCTGTTTGCAAACATACTTTTGACTACTGTTGCGCGAATCACGCGCATCCCACGGAAGTGCTTCCGTGTGGTGCGCGTGATTTTCACGCACCCATTGCCTTCAATGGGTGCGTGATGCGCGAACAGCGCACAAATTTAGGACCTGTCGTGAGTTTTTTTTTCAGCGGACTCACGCTGAGCAAAACTCACGGACTGTCTGCATTCCCCCATAGACTTTTATATAGGTCCGTACGACACGCGTGAATAGCACGCGCGTCGCACGGACGTATATCACGCTCGTGTAAGCGAGGCCTTACAGTAATTTGTCGTACGTAACCCTTCCGTGGGTTGGGACCAGATGAGCTCCTCACGCACATTGAGTCTTGACCTCCAATCCCCCTGTTGCCGGTACATCGGTTGTCCTTTGGAGCACTTTTGGTAGGTACGAACCTTTACATACCAGAAACACCTCACAAGACTGGTAGTTTTTGGGGATACTCTGACCAATTTGTCCTTTGTAATTTTATACTTCTCCATGTTTCAAACACATTAACTTAATGAACTGACTTTTCACTTCCTGTCTAATATCCCGCCTCTGTCAGGCGCCATTGTCACGAGATCATCAATGTTCTTCACTTCACCTGTCGGTGGTTTTAATGTTATGGATGATCAGTGTATATATGGAGGAGGACAGTGTAGTTCTTCTCATAGACTCACAGAAAACCAATTACTGGTAAATGTATTCATAAATATAATTTTTTCCCCCATTCACCATAACAGCACCAGGGAAATTAAACTTGGAGGTATATAACTATAGCGCTTCCTCCAACACCTCAGTGGTTTTCCATCCCTTGTAGAGAGAAATCTTGGAGTAGTTGTTTTCCTTACAGGTACTTTGTCTGACCGTGGGTTCCCTCTCGTAAATTTTGACTTCCCATATAAGCAGGGAGTATTGTTCCTGGTCATCAATCTGGTACTCTTTTGGTTGGCACGGGGCTCTAATAATAGGACCCATGTGTGCTGGCGATTTCAAGTGTATTCACATCCTTAGGAGACAAATGCAATTGAATACTATGGTGGAGTAGAAGGCCGTCTAACAGGGGTAACACAACAAAGCTCAGGCAATGAAGGAAGGGGCAGGGCCCTTCTTCTAATCCAGGGTGATCATGGGAGCAATCAGTCAATCTGAAACGTGTGTGCTCTGGCCCATTAAGGCCAGGAATTAGATCGAGTGCGCACCCCAGTGGTCACTGCAGGACAGGATGGCCGCATGTCCTGGCATCTCTAGGGAGGAAGACATCTGCAGGATGATAGGAGTCTGCGACCGCGGACATTACAGTATGCCCCCTCTTCTTGGGGCCAGAATGAGAGAGGAACTTCTTAATGAGGGAAGACGTTTCGGTTCTCCTCTGACTCCCAGGACCTCTCTTCTGGACTAAACCCCTTCCAATACACCAAGTAAAAGGCTTTTCCTCTTGAAGTCCAAGATCTCCTTTACCTGAAATACATCGGCAGAACCGCTGGGGGCAACTGCAGGGCTAAGAGTCTTAGAGTAGCGGTTCAGGACCACAGGCTTCAGAAGAGACACGTGAAAGGAGTTGGGGATTCTGAGGGTAGTATATCGGACAGCCAAAGCTTATAAGGGACTGGGTTGATCCGCTGGAGGATCTCAAAGGGTCCGAGGAACCTGGGATCGAATTTGCACGACGACACCCTCAGCCGGATATTGCATGAGGACAGCCAGACCTTGGTACCCAGAAGAAATTGGGGAGGCTCTCTTCTCCTTGTGTCTGCCTTTCGCTTCATGCGGCTGACCGCCAGCAGAGTAAGGCCTCATTTACACGAGCGTGTGCGTTTTGCGCGCGCAAAAAACGCTGCGTTTTGCGCGCGCAAAAGGCACTTGGCAGCTCCGTGTGTCATCCGTGTATGATGCGCGGCTGCGTGATTTTCGCGCAGCCGCCATCATAGAGATGAGGCTAGTCGACGCCCGTCACTGTCCAAGGTGCTGAAAGAGCTAACTGATCGGCAGTAACTCTTTCAGCACCCTCGACAGTGAATGCCGAACACAATATACACCAACCTGTGAATAAAAAAAGACTTTCATACTTACCAAGAACTTCCTGCTTCCCCCAGTCCGGGCTCCCGGCCGTTGCCCTGGTGACGCGTCCCTCTCTTGTCATCCGGCCCCACCTCCCAGGATGACGCCGCAGTCCATGAGACCGCTGCAGCCTGTGATTGGCTGCAGCCTGTGCTTGGCCTGTGATTGGCTGCAGCCTGTGCTTGGCCTGTGATTGGCTGCAGCTGTCACTTTGACTGAACTGTCATCCCGGGAGGTCGGACCGGAGTTATCGGTAAGTCAGAACGTCTTTTTTTTTTTTACAGGTTCATGGATTTTCGGAGCGGAAGTCACTGTCCATGGTGCTGAACCAGTTTAACGCTTTCAGCACCGTGGACAGTGACTGTCTCCTGACGTCGCGTACCCGAACATTTTTTACCGGTTTCGGTCAAAACGAGTTTGGCCGAACCCGGTGAAGTTCGGTGCGCTCATCTCGAATTTGACACTCCGTTTGGATGTTTGTAAACAGAAAAGCACGTGGTGCTTTTCTGTTTACATTCAGGAGTTTGACAGCTCTTGCGCGAATCACGCAGTTCGCACGGAAGTGCTTCCGTGCGGCATGCGTGGTTTTCACGCACCCATTGACTTCAATGGGTGCGTGAGTGCGCGAAAAACGCACGATTATAGAACATGTCGTGAGTTTTTTTCTGCGCACACGCAATGAGCGCAATTCACGCATCGTCTAAACTGCCCCATTGACTAATATAGGTGCGTACGACATGCGTGCAAAGCACGCGCGTCGCACGCGCGTATAATACGTTCGTGTAAATGAGGCCTAAAGGATCAGTTTTGCTGACAGATTTTTAGGAAGTCCCTGAATGCAGAGTCAGCTGTAGACACCTGAAACGTAGCTGACACAGGGAGAGGAATTCGTGGATGTTGACTGTAGACATTAAAGAACGGTGTAGAAGCGGTAGACTCACTTGTGTGGTCGTTATAGGAGAACTCGGCCCAAGGAAGAAGCTGCACCCAGTCATCATGCTGCCTGGAGATGAAGTGTCGTAGATAGTTCTCCATGATTTGGTTTGATCCTGTCGACTTGGCCATTGGACTGGGCATCGTAGGCTGAGGAAAAGTTCAAGTTTACATCAAGGAGTTTGCAGAGGGTTCTCCAAAATTTCGAGGTGAACTGAAGCCCCCGATCCGACACGATATGCAGAGGTAAGCCATGCAGGCGGAAGATGTGTTGGATGAAGACGTCGGCCAGTCGAAAGGCAGAAGGTATACCGGTCAGCGGAACGAAATGAGCCATCTTCGAGAATCGGTCCACAACCACCCTGACCGCACTGCATCCAGTAGAGGGAGGCAGGTCCGTAACAAAGTCCATTGATATATGCTGCCAGGGAGCATTGGGCACAGGCAGCGGCTGGAGCAGGCTTGGAGTGAGCAACCTTGTTAGCCGCGCGCACCGTGCAGGACGAGACAAAGTCCATGATGTCTTTGGGCAGCGTGGGCCACCAGAAATGACTGGCAATCAGGTCTCGGGTTTTACGGACACCCACGTGACCCGCCACTCTAGAACTGTGTCCCCATCGAAGGATTCTTCTGTCTGCCAAGCTCTCAAAAGTCCTCCCCGGAGGGTTGTCTCTTACTTGCAAAGGATTGACAGAGATAATGCAGGACGGATCAATGATGTTTTGTGGAGACTCCATGTTGTCCTCTATCTCGAATGACCTGGACAAGGCATAGGCCCTCACATTCTTATCGGCAGGGCGATACTGGAGCTCAAACTGGAACCTGGCAAAGAACAGCGACCACTTGCTTGACGGGGCTTCAGTCGTTGGGCCGTCTGGAGATAGGTGAGGTTCTTGTGGTCAGTAAATATCAGGATGGGATGTACTGCACCCTCTAGTCGATGTCTCCACTCCACCAGGGCCAATTTGATGGCCAGTAACTCCCGATCCCCAATCGAGTAGTTGCGCTCTGCAGAAGAGAAAGTTTAGAGTAACAAAACTGTAGAGATACATCAGGATGATGGAAGGTAGAGGCTGACGCGAAGGCACTCTTCAGGCTATTAAATGCGGATTCCGCTACTGGAGTCCACACCTTGGCGTTCATGCCTTTTTTGGTGAGGGTGGAGATGGGAGCTGCCAGTGAGAAGTTTGGGATAAACTGCAGGTAGAAATTGGCGAATCCCAGGAAACGCTGTATGGACCTTAAGCCTTGAGGATGTGGTCATTCCAGGACGGCTTTTACCTTCTCAGGATCTTGAGGCCTTTATCCGAGATGATATAGACCTGGAAGGGTAGAGCATTTCTCTCAAACACGCACTTCTCCAACTTGGCATACAGGCGATTCTCCGTTGATCTCAGCAAAACTTGACGGACATGTCTCTGATGAGTCGTCGGGTCTGGATAAAAATGTAAGATGTCAAGATAGACCACAACACAGACATAGAGGAGGTCACGGAAGATGTCATTAACAAATTCTTGGAAGACCATGGGAGCGTTACACAGACCGAAGGCCATGACAAGGTATTCATAGTGCCCGTCTCGGGTGTTAAATGCCATCTTCCATTCGTCACCATGGCGAATCCGGACTAGGTTGTAAGCCCCACGCAGGTCTAGTTTAGAAAAAATCTTGGCTCCTCGTATGCGGTCAAAAAGCTCAGAAATCAGTGGCAATGGATATCTATTTTGATCTGGTTGAGACCCCGGTAGTCGATGCAGGGTCGAAGAGATCCGTCCTTTTTGATAAAGAAGAACCCGGCCGGGGAGAAGGATTTTCGTATGAAGCCCCTCTCCAAATTCTACTTAATATAGGCGGACATAGACTGACTGGCAAGGAGAGAGGGTATACCCTTCCACGGGGAAGGGATGTGTCAGGAACCAGTTAAATTGGGCAACCATACACCCGGTGTGGGGGCAGCGTCTCCGCCTCCTTCTTGCTAAAAACATCCGCAAACTGAATAGTGAGAAGGCAATCCTGCCAATGACTGAGGCTGGGGAGGCTGGGCCAGATGGATGTGCCCCAGGCAGCGGTTGAGGCACTTTGACCCCACTGAAGAACCTCTCCAGAATTCCATTCCACAACTGTTGGCATGTAGTCGGCCGGTCGGTACTTCCCGGAGGTGTAGTAGGAGGAACAGCAGAGGCTATAGGAGCAGGTGCTGGGGAAACTGCAGCTTGCACATCCAGCCGATGTGCAATAATGTTCAACGCCTGGAGGAGTTGGTCCTATCGAGACCGGAGGTCTAGCATATCCGCTCACATCACTTGTGACGTCGTCATGGTCTTGGGTTGACCAGCGGGTCCATCGCCTGAGCTTACTGTCATGATGGGTGTGAACCCACTGGGCCGTCCTGCCGTAGCGGGATAGCAGCTGGCCAAACGGGATACCAAGGCAAAGTCAATTGTTTGAATAAGGGTACCTGTGGCAATACAGACAGCGATGGCAAGCTCTGATGGGACCTTGGCAGCAGGAAGACACCAGGCGTGGCGAAATACAGCAGGCGTAGTATACGACACAACACGACTCCAACTTTCTACGGCACAGGAACAAGGTAGCACGGGATACAGGTAGCATGAACAGGAAAACTGGGAACTGGAAAACATTAAGGGACCATTTGCAAAGACTAACACGGGTAACACAACAACGCTCAGGCAATGAAGGAATGGGCAGGTCCCTTCTTATAGTCCATGGTGACCATGGGAGCAATCAGTCAATCTAAAACATGTGTGTACTCTGGCCCATTAAGGCCAGAAATGAGCTTGTGGTTACTGCAGGACAGGACGGCCGCATGTGCTGGCATCTCTGGGGAGGAAGACATCTGCATGATTATAGAAATCTGAGGTCTGCGATCGCGGACGATACAATAGGCCTGCGGCTTACAAAGCACTGGGACCGCGGCGCAGTTGGTGAGAAGCACAACATTGTCATTTCGGCTCTGATCAATAAGCATAGAAGTGTTGAGGGAAGTGTCTGATATATATATACAGTAGTCATGGATTTAGTCACTGTGTGATTCCTACAGATGGATCCAGTAGGAGAGATGTCCCTGTCCTCTGTATTCCCAGGATTGTCCAGAGGAAAATCACAATGTCCCAGAGAATCATCAGGTAGATGAAGCCGAGTTCTATACCAGAACCATATAGAGGTGTGTGTGGACCTTTTTGGTCCTGCGGTCATAGATGTGGTCATAGATTTTGGTGGTTTCTTATGTTGTTCTGTTAGATTCTTCGCACTCTCTGCTGTATTGTACTGAATTGTTACATATGTGAAATCAGGGGGATGATCTGACTAATATGAAAGCGGAGGGTGATGCAGAAGAAGAATGGGTGATCGGCGATCAACCATATAAGAGTGGAGTGGAGGAGGAAATTCCAGAAGATGTTACCACAGGTAAGTAATAATGAATTTAGAAAGTGAAATGGGAGGTTTGTTAAAGGGTTGTCCAGCCCTTAAAAATTGATGGCCTATCCTCATGATAGGCCATCAATAGCTCAAAATAGTCATGCTCCTCAGTACCCGACAATGTTATGATATCGTACCTGCATTTCAGAGCTTTGAATATTCTTGCAAATAAAAGCAAAACTGTTCAATTTTGCCGCAATTTTTTATAAAGTCAAGGCATAATGCCACGATTTCCTGCAATTCTCTGCAAAAGACAAATTTTTAGTGTGGGGTGAGAACTCTGTACATGCAGCTTTTTAGTTATTATTGAGAAATACTTGCAGCAAACATTAGATATCTAGGGCAAAGTGCACATCGGAGTCAGATGCTGGAAATTCAGAAAAAATCTTTAACAAAGCAGACAGATGCAATACGCTACTGCAAGGAATACATGAGCGAGTTCAGGTAGGCTATGAGTACAGGGAGCTTTAGCAGAGAGAGGCATCCCCATTTTCTGCATTTCTACTGTTCTCTGTAACTTGGGACTGAATTTGTAGAACAACCACAGGTCGACAACAAGTTATAGAAAAGAAGTCCCCTAGTGGCAGTTACTTTATACAGACTTTGCAAGGATAATGCAGAAATTTTTTAAAGAGCGCAAGTAGCAAAATTGCTAGATATCAGGTATACTATTAGATTAACACAAGTTTTTCATTAAAAATTATTGTCCATTTAAAGTGTTTTTGAAAGATTTATAAGGCTGGAATTAGGCAATTCAATTTCTGTGGCAGTATTTGGTGAATTTTTTTTGCGCCAAATCCAGTGCTGGTTTTGAAAGGAATGGCTCAAACCTTTCCTTCCTGCTGGATCCACTTCTGATTGACTATATATAAAAAAAAAAACCTGCATGCAGCCTAATATGTCATAAAGTTGTCTACTTTGTGGTTTGAAAAATCTAAAAATCACAATTCATTTTTAATCCTAACAGAAGATGGCAGTAAGAACTCTGAGGGAAACGTAATGTTTTTGATAAATTATGAAGTAGAAGATGAAGATATCAAGCAACAGTCTTCAGGAGAAAACCACATTGCCCTTAATGTACATCCAGGACTTCACAGTAAAGATCTATCATATAATTCCCCTAATCATGAGGAACCTTCTCCTGACCAATCACGGATTGTTACCACATGTGCAGCTCAGGAAGGGGGTTCAAGGTTTCAATGTGGTAAACCGTTCACAAAAATGTCAGGTCTTTATAAGCACAGAAGAATTCACGAAGGAGAGAAGCCGTATTCATGTTCAGAATGTGGGAAATATTTTACACGCAAATTAAATCTGGTTGCACATGAGAGAATTCACACAGGAGAGAAACCATATTCATGTCCAGATTGTGGGAAATGTTTTACAACAAAATCAAATCTTGTTTCACATATGAGAAATCACACGGCAGAAAAGCCGTATTCATGTTCAGAATGTGGGAAGTGCTTTAGAGATCAAGCAGATCTTACTTTACATGAGAGAATTCACACAGGGGTAAATGCACATTCATGTTCAGAATGTGGAAAATATTTTACAAAAAAATCACAACTTACTTTACATGAGAGAAATCACACAGGAGAAAAGCCGTATTCATGCTCAGAATGTGGAAAATGTTTTAGAGAAAAATCAGGTCTTGTTAAACATGAGAGAATTCACACAGGAGAAAAGCCGTATTCATGTTCAGAATGTGGGAAATATTTTACACGCAAATCATGTCTTGTTACACATGAGAGAACTCACACAGGAGAGAATCCGTATTCATGTTCAGAATGTGGGAAATATTTTACACGCAAATCATATCTTGTTATACATAAGAGAACTCACACAGGAGAGAATCTGTATTCATGTTCAGAATGTGGGAAATGTTTTACAGTCAAATCAAGTCTTGTTAAACATGAGGGAATTCACACAGGAGTGAAGCCGTATTCATGTTCAGAATGTGGGAAGTGCTTTAGACTTAAAGCACATCTTACTTTACATGAGAGAATTCACACAGGAGTAAAACCATATTCATGTTCAGAATGTGGGAAATGTTTTGCAGATCAATCAAGTCTTGTTAAACATAAGGTAAGTCACGCAGGAGAGAAGCCGTATTCATGTTCAGAATGTGGGAAATGTCTTCCAGATAAATCAAGTCTTGTTAAACATGAGAGAATTCACACAGGAGAGAAGCCGTATTTATGTTCAGAATGTGGGAAATGTTTTAGAGAAAAATCATACCTTGTTAGACATGAGAGAAGTCACACAGGAGATAAACCATTTTCATGTTCAAAATGTGGGAAATGTTTTGTACTAAAATCAATTCTTACTAAACATGAGAGAAGTCACACAGGAGAGAAGCCATATTCATGTTCAGAATGTGGGAAATGTTTTGCACATAAACCAAATCTTATTACACATGAGAGAATTCACACAGGAGAGAAGCCGTATTCATGTTCAGAATGTGGGAAAAGTTTTGCACATAAACCAAATTTTGTTAAACATGAGAAAACTCACAGAGGGGAGAAGACATTTTGATGTTCTATATATGGAAAATATTTTACATGAAATAAAATGTTACAACTCATCAAAAAAATTGCATCAAAAAATCCTGTATTCTTGTTTGGAATGTGGGAAAAGCTATAGGAGGGAAAAAAAATATTTTTAACTCACCAGGTTATTCACAGACAATAACCCCTTGGTGACTCAGCAAATTATGGCCTTGTAAACACAGACCCATTGTTTTAAAATCCGATGTGTCACGTTGTGAGATTAATTTAACCCCTTAAGGACACAGCCACTTTTGGACCTTATGACACAGCCTCATTTTTTAAATCTGACGTGTGTTACTTTATGTGGAAATATTTTGGGAATGCTTTTACCTATCGAAACGAGTCTGAGATTGTTTTCTCGTGACATATTGTACTTTAAGTTAGTGAAAAAATTTGGTCGATATATTCAATATTTTTGTGTGAAAAACACCAACATTTTGAGAAAATTTGCAAAAAATTAGCATCTTCTCATTTCAAATGTATCTGCTTGTAAGACAGATAGTTATACCACACAAAATAGTTACTAGCTAACATTTCCCATATGTGTACTTTAGATTGGCGGAATTTTTTGAACATCCTTTTATTTTTCTAGGACGTTACAAGGCTTATAAATTTAGCAGTAATTTCTCTAATTTCAAAGAAAATTTCAAAAGCCTAGTTTTTTTAAGGGACCAGTTAACTTCTGAAGTGGCTTTGAGGGCCTTTATATATTAGGAACCCCCACAAATCACCCCATTTTAAAAACGGCACCCCTTAAATTATTCAAAACAGCATTTAGAAAGTTTCTTAACCCTTTATGCGTTTCACAGGAATTAAAGCAAAGTGGAAGGGAAATTTGCAAATTTCATTTGTTTTGCAGAAATTCCATTTTAATCAATTTTTCCTGTAATACTGAAGGTTTTTACCAGAGAAACACAACTGAATATTTATTGCCCTGATTTCTGAAGTTTTTATAAATATCCCACATATGGCACTAGTGCGCTACTGGACTGAAACAAAAGCCCCTGAAGCAAAAGAGCACCTAGAGGATTTTTGGGCCTTCCTTTCCTTAAATTATATTTCAGGCACCATGTCAGGTTAGAAGAGGACTTGTGGTCCAAAAATAAAGGAAACACCCCAAAAAAGACACCGCTTGAGGAATTCATCTAGTGGTGTAGTGAGCATTTTGACCCCACAGCTGTTTCATAGATTTCATTAGAATTGTGCAGTGAAAATGAAAAATTACATTATTTTCCAATAAGATGTAGCTTTACCTCAAAATGTTTAATTTTTTTCAACAAATAAATGAGGAAAAGCACCCCAACATTTGTAAAGCAACTTCTCCAGAGTACGGAAATACCAAACATGTGGTCATAAACTGCTGTTTGGGCAAGCGGCAGGATTCGGAAGGGAAGGCACGCCATTTAGCTTTTGGAGCACTGATCTTGCTGGATTCATTTCTCTGCACCATGTCGCATTTGTAAAGCTCCTAAGGTACCAGTACAATGGAAACCCCCCCCCCAAAAGTTACTCCATTTCGGAAACTACACCCCTTGAGGAATTCATCTAGGGGTGTAGTGAGCATTTTGAACCCACAGGCATTTCATAGATTTCATTAGAATTGGGCAGTAAACATGAAAAATTTCATTTTTTTTCCACTAAGAGGTAGCTTTAGGTCAAAATGTTTTATTTTCTCATAAAAAAAGGAGAAAAAGCACAATAATATTTGTAAAGCAACTTCTCCAGAGTACGGAAATACCCCATATGTGGTAATAAACCACTGTATGAATACACATCAGGGCTCAGAAGGGAAGGAGCGCCATTTTGCTTTTGGAGAGCAGATTTTGCTGGATTGGTTTTTCTGCACCATGTCGCTTTTGCAAAGCACCTTAGGTACCAGTACAGTGGAACCTACCCAAAAGTGACTCTATTTGGCAAACTACACCCATTGAGGAATTCATCTAGGGGGGTAGTGAGCATTTTGACCCCACAGGTGTCTCATAGATTTTATTAGAAATGGGCAGTGAAATTGAAAAATTACATTATTTTCCAATAAGACGTAGCATAAGTTCAACATTTTTCATTTTCTCATCAAATAAAGGAGAAAAAGCACCGTAATATTTGTAAAGCAACTTCTCCAGAGTACGGAAATACCCATGTGGTCATAAACTGCTATTTAGACATACAGCAAGGCTCTAAAGGGAAGGAGCGCCATTTAGTATTTGGAGTGGAGATTTTACAAGATTCGTTTTTTGACACCATGTTGCATTGAGCTATAGTACCAGTACAGTGGTACCCCTGAAAAATGACTCCGTTTTGGAAACTAAATCCCTCAAGGAATTTATCTAGGGGTGTAGTGAGCATTTTGACCGCACAAGTGTTTTGCAAAAATGAGTAAACAATAGATGTTGCAGATTGAAAATTGCCGTTTTCCACAGATATGCCATTTCAGTGCCCAGCTTGTACCACCGTAGACACACATCCCATAAATTGTTAAGCGGGTTCTCCAGAATACAGTAATACCCCATATGTGGTCATAAATTGCCATTTGGACACACTGCCAGGCTCAGTTGGACCACCATTTGGCTTTTGAAGCGCAGATTTTGCTTGGTGTTTTAGTGGTATTTTATTTTATAATGTGGGGGTATATGTAAGCTGGGCAGAGTACATCAGGGTATATGTAAGCTGGGCGGAGTACATCAGGGTATATGTAAACTGTGTAGTACATCTGGGTATATGTAAACTGTGCGTAGTACATCGGTATATGTAAGCTGGGCGGAGTGCATCAGGGCATAATAGGATGATGTAATAATGGGGAGAATGAATAATCCATGGATTGGTGTGGTACCCTTTGAACCAATCCTTTATACACAGGCCGGGTTTATTGGGCATTATACAAAATATCTGCGCTCCAGTATTGCCTAATCTTTGACTTCTTCACTAGCCCTATAAACAGCACAAGGCCCTAAAGTTTCCTCATCTGTGCTGCACGGGGTCCACTTGTGGGGTCCAGCAAATGATGATGTGGGGTATTTAGTGAAATTCTACTGGACCTAAAAAATGAGTCTGGGCCGTCATGTTGCGTCATTTCGTTTTGAGAGTCATAACGTGTTATTTTTCCGTTGACGGAGTTGTGTGAGGGCTTGTTTTTTGTGGAACGAGCTGTAATTTTTACTGGTTCCATTTTGGGGTACATGCGATTTTTTTTTTTGATTTTTTTTTTTTTTGTTTTTTTTTTCTATCACTAGTTATTCCATTTTTTTGGGAGATAAGGAAACCAAAAACTTTTTTTTTTGTTTGTTTTTTTTACAGTGTTCACCATGCAGTATAAACAACATGTTAACTTTATTCTGCGGGTCGATACGATTACAGTGACACCAAATTTATATATTTTTTTTTACGTTTCACTACGTTCCCACAATAAAAATATTATTTTCTAAAAAAAAATAATGTTTTAGTCTTGCCATTTTCTGACAGCCATAACTTTTTTTTATTTTTTAGTTGATATCGCTGCAGGAGGGCTTGTTTTATGCGTGACTAAATGTCGTTTCTATTAGTACCATTTTGTGTTACTTACAACTTTTTGATCACTATTTATTACATTTTTTTTGAGACAAGATGACCAAAAAATAAAATGCTGTCATTGTTTTTTATTAAAAAAAATTATGCTATACACCTGTTTTCATTTTTTTTCTAATAATAAAGGAGTTGATCAGGGAAACAGGGCGATTATTGTTTTTATTAGTTAAAACTTTTATTTATTTATTTTTCTATCATGTATAAAGTTAGTCGTTTGAGTGTGGGCTGTTTTGTTAAGGACAGAAATGTCCAAAGAGTGTATTCTAGAGTAAAATACTCCTAACATCAATAACTCAGATAGCCTTACCCATAATAGTAGTCCTGGTAGCCTGGATACCTTTGTGTAGAACCCCGACGCACGTTTCGTGATATCCGCTTCCTCAAGGCTATCTGAGTTATTGATGTTAGGAGTATTTTACTCTAGAAAACACTCTTTGGACATTTCTGTCCTTAACAAAACAGCCCACACTCAAACAACTAAATTTATGCATGATAGCACACTGCCCTATTCATATGTCCTCAATATAAGGACTTTAAATACATTGTACACCTGGCTTTCCTATTTACCTGTGTTTATATCATATAGAGTCTCTCCACTCATGTACCTTTTTAACATGTATGTTTTTATATGTATTTAATAAAATTAGTTATTCTTTTCATATATACTTGGCTCTATACTCTGTTTCATGTGTGCATATGTAATTATTATGGAGTTGCCTTTTCATTATACAAGGGAGGTTGTTCCGTAGGGACATTACCTAGCCCATTACTATTTTTTGCATTAGGAGATATTAAAGCGGCTCTGTCACCACATTATAAGTGCCCTATCTCCTACATGATGTGATCGGCGCTATAATGTAGGTGACAGTAATGCTTTCTATTTAGAAAAACGATCTATTTGAAACCACTTTATTAGCGATTTTTAGCTTTATGCTAATGAGTTTCTTAATGCCCGAGTGGGTGTGTTTTTACTTTCGACCAAGTGGGCGTTGTACAGAGGAGTGTATGACGCAGACCAATCAGTGACCAGTCAGTGTCATACACTCCTCTCCATTCATTTACACAGCAGCATCGCGTTCTTACTAGAACACGATGTGCAGCCACATACACAGACATTAACGTTAATCAAGTGTCCTAAACTGAACTGCATATTCTAGATGAGGCCGCACTAATGCTTTGTAAAGTGGTTATATTATATCCCTGTCCCGCGAGTCCATGCCTCTTTTAATACACGACAATATCTTGACATTGCATGATGTTATTTAATTTATGATATACAAGTACACCAGATCCTTCTCAACAAGTGACTCCCCTAGTGTAGCTCCCCCTAGGACATATGATGCATGCACGTTGTTCGTACCCAGATGCATAACTGCAATTATCTACATTAAGCCTCATTTGCCAGTGTGTCCAAATCAGCTTGCAATTCACGAACATCTTCCATAGACTAAACAATACTACATAGCTTGGTGTCATCTGCAAAAATAGAAATAGTGCTATTAATCCCATGCTCTATATCATTAATAAATAAGTTGAATAATCGTGGTCCCAGCACTGAGCCCTGGGGTACACCACTTATAACCGGTGAACATTCAATGTAGGAATCATTGAACACAATTCTCTGGGTACGGTCCTTGAGCCAATTCTCAATCCAATTACAAACTATAATTTCTAAACCTATAGTCCTTAATTTACCCGTTAGACGTCTACGAGGGACAGTGTCAAATGCCTTTGCAAAGTCCAAAAACACTATATCCACAGGGGCCCCTCTGTCTAGGCTTCTGCTCACCTCTTCATAAAAACAATTCATGTTGGTTTGACGACTTCTGTCCTTAGTAAAACCGTGTTGGCTGTCACTTGTAATACTGTTTTTTGTCACATACTCCTGTATATAGCCAAAGTAGAAAATTTGAAGCAGCACAAGTCCCGAGTCCTTTGCGGTGCATGCTGTCAAGCCAGGCAAACCCACTCTGGCATAATGCAAATTCTAAGAAAAGTAGTAGGACAACAGCACACGTCTCCAGATCTTCAAAACGGTTTTATTGTCAAAACATCTTACGGCAAACAGGCAACGTTTCGACCCATAGTGAGTGAAGGGTCTTTTTCAAGCCTAACATCATATCTAAAAAAATCATCTTTAAATAGGTAGATACAAAAAGTCACATGGTTTATGTGAGCCTGTGAAAATTGCCATCAGTGTCTCCCAGGTGAATTATACATTAGTTCAATTGACATCAATCAACTTGTTACATAATAAAATGTGTAAAAAAACGACATACAATACATTTTCAATAAACCCACACTCTGGAGGAACATGTCCCTGGCACGTACATATATTGGTCACTGAAATCCGTCAATCCTAATTTTTCCTTTGGGTAGGTGATACACGCATCCCGAGTTTTATATTGGTGATCCTCTGTTGGATTGTGCCCCTGTGTTGCGCCCATGGCCGCGGGCCGTCGGGTTCACTCACCTCCCGACGCCCGCAGCCATGGATCTGTGAGCGCTGGCCTCCGTCTCCCTCCTAGGAGATGCCAGCGCTCACTTCCGCTCCGTCCGGCCGGGTCCCGTAGGGTGCGCGCGCCCGCTCTTAAAGGGCCAGCGCGCGCACATGAAAACAATGATCATTAACCCACATGATTCCCTGCTCTATAAGAATGCCCCAGCCCTTCTGATCCTTGCCTGAGCGTTGTTAGTCTTTCCCTGTCTGTCTTGCAAATGGTCCCTTAGTGTCTCCCGTTCCAGCTGTTACCCGTGCCCTGTTACCGTTCCTGTTACCCGTGCCACTGTATCCGCGGACCTAACCTTGTTCCTGCAGTCCTTTCGTGCCGTGTTCGAGGAGCCGGGTCGAACATCCTCTGCCGCAGCCACTCTGTTGACCCTCAAGCAAGAAGGCTCCACAGTAGGGGATTATGCGATCTCCTTCCGTACCCTAGCAGCCGAGCTGGCATGGAACAATGAGGCACTGGTGGCGACCTTCTGGCAGGGACTGTCCTCTCACATCAAGGACGAACTGGCAGCCCGCGACCTTCCTTCTACCTTGGATGCCCTCATCCTGTTAGCCACCCGGGTTGATATGAGAATCCGGGAGCGCTCTCAAGAGGTTCGTCAGGAGAGCCGGGCCCACAGACCAGCAACCCCTGCCCAGAGACCACAATTGTCCACTCCTAGTGCGCTACCTGAGGAACCCATGCAGGTAGACAGAGTCCGGTTATCTGAACAGGAGAAGCAGCGCAGACGCTCCTCTGGACTTTGCATGTATTGCGGCCTCAAGGGTCATTTTGTACATCAATGCCCACAGAAACGGGGAAACTCCAGTACCTAGGGTTGGTTGGAGAGGCAACTCTAGGTGGAACGTCTCCAAACGTTAAAACCTCTTCCAAATTATCGATACCTGTGGCCATCGTCACCGGACAGACTTCACATCCTTCCTCCGCCTATCTTGACTGGAGCGGCTGCTAATTTTATCCACCAAGATCTAGTGGATCGGTTTCAACTACCCACAGTCCGTCTGGAGAGACCCCTGGCAGTTGCCTCTGTGAATGGTCTACCGCTGCCTGATCCAATCATGCTCATCACTGAGCCGGTGACATTACGGGTCGGAGCTCTTCACTCAGAACAGATCTCCTTCCTGGTACTACCCAAGGCTATCAATCCTATCCTGCTGGGTCTGCCATGGCTCCGTCTACACGCCCCGACACTCGACTGGAGTTCTGGAGAAGTTCTTCAATGGGGTTCCAGATGCCATAGCCATTGCCTGTCACAAGTCCGTCCTGTTGTGCCCCCTCTGCCTCAGTCACTCTCTGATCTACCTCAGTATGCCAGTTTTGCGGATGTCTTCTGCAAACGAGAGGCTGAGACGTTGCCTCCACATCGGAGTTATGACTGTCCCATTGAACTGGTTCCCAATGCTTCTCTTCCCCGTGGACGAGTATATCCTCTCTCCTTGCCAGAGACGTTATCAATGTCAGCCTATATCAAGGAGAACTTGGAGAAGGGTTTTATTCGAAAATCTTCCTCCCCGGCCGGGGCAGGATTCTTCTTCGTTAAAAAGAAAGATGGATCTCTCCGACCCTGCATTGACTACCGTGGTCTCAATCAGATCACGGTCAAGAACAAATACCCGTTGCCACTCATTTCCGAGCTGTTTGATCGCATACGAGGAGCCAAAATTTTTTCCAAGCTAGATCTGCGGGGGGCCTATAATCTAATCCGGATTCGCCGGGGTGACGAATGGAAGACGGCATTTAACACCCGCGATGGGCACTACGAATACCGAGTGATGCCCTTCGGACTGTGTAACGCTCCAGCAGTATTTCAGGAGTTCGTTAATGACATCTTCCGAGATCTACTCTATACGTGTGTTGTAGTTTATCTCGATGATATTCTAATCTTCTCCCCAGATCTGATGACCCATCGGAGACACGTTCGTCAAGTTCTTCTGCGACTAAGAGAGAATCGCTTGTATGCCAAGTTAGAGAAATGCACATTTGAAAAGAGGTCTCTGCCCTTCCTGGGCTATGTCATCTCGGATCAAGGCCTTAAGATGGACCCTGAGAAGTTAAAGTCTGTCCTGGAATGGCCACGTCCTCAAGGCCTAAGGGCCATACAGCGGTTCCTGGGTTTCGCCAATTTCTACCGGCAGTTTATTCCGAACTTTTCTTCTCTGACGGCACCCATCTCTACCCTTACCAAGAAGGGTGTGAACGCCAAGGTGTGGACTCTGGAGGCAGAGTCCGCATTCATTAGCCTCAAGAAAGCCTTCTCTTCAGCTTCGATCCTCCATCACCCTGACATATCTCGGCAGTTCTCACTGGAAGTGGACGCTTCCTCTGTTGGTGCAGGCGCACTTCTGTTCCAGAGGAGCTCCAAAGCAAAGGCAGTAGTGTGTGGCTACTACTCAAGACTGTTTTCCTCTGCTGAGCGCAATTATTCCATTGGAGATCGGGAGCTACTGGCTATCAAATTGGCCCTGGAGGAGTGGAGACATCTTCTGGAGGGCGCTGCTCACCCCATCCTGATCTTCACCGACCACAAGAATCTCACTTACCTTCAGTCCGCTCAAAGACTGAATCCTCGTCAAGTCAGGTGGTCACTGTTCTTCACCCGTTTCCAATTTCTGCTCCACTACCGTCCCGCGGACAAGAACATGAGGGCCGATGCCCTGTCCAGATCATTCGAAACGGAAGACACGGTGGAGTCCCTTCAGACGATCATAGACCCATCCTGCGTTGTCACCGCCAATCCTCTGCAGCTTAGAAATATCCCTCCAGGGAGAACTTTTGTTCGGTTGGCTGACAGAAAAAGAATTCTCCGCTGGGGACACAGTTCTAAACTGGCTGCGCACACTGGTGTCCGTAAAACCCAAGACCTGGTCGCTTGTCACTTCTGGTGGCCCACGCTACCTAAAGATGTTCTGGACTTTGTCTCTGCTTGCACGGTGTGTGCCTCTAACAAGGTGGCTCACAGCAAGCCTGCCGGCCTGCTTCAACCCCTGCCTGTACCCAGTGCCCCCTGGCAGCACATCGCTATGGACTTCGTCACAGACCTTCCTCTCTCAGCAGGATGCAACACCATCTGGGTGGTGGTGGACCGGTTCTCTAAGATGGCACATTTTATCCCGCTAACCGGCCTACCCTCTGCTCCTCGACTGGCAAGCTTCTTCATTCAGCACATCTTCCACTTGCATGGCTTTCCTCTTCACATTGTGTCCGACCGGGGGGTTCAGTTTACCTCCAAGTTCTGGAGAGCCCTCTGTAAACTCCTGGATGTGAGTTTGGACTTTTCCTCTGCCTATCACCCCCAGTCCAATGGGCAAGTTGAGAGGATCAACCAGATCATGAAAAATTACCTCCGCCACTTCATCTCTTCACAGCACGATAACTGGGTACAGCTTCTACCATGGGCGGATTTTTCATATAATAACCACACAAGTGAGTCCACCACCTCCACTCCGTTTCACATCGTGTACAGTCAACATCCCAGAGTTCCTCTTCCAGTGTCGACTTCCTCTCAGGTACCCGCTGCTGACTCTGCATATGGGGACTTCCTGCAAATCTGGCAACAGACCCGGTCCTCTATTTTGCAGGCGGTCGAACGCATGAAGCGTAAGGCAGATACCAAAAGAAGAGAGCCGCCTCAGTATCTTACTGGGACTAAAGTCTGGCTATCCTCTCGAAACATTCGCTTGAGAGTGCCTTCATACAAGTTTGCTCCCAGGTTCCTTGGTCCCTTCGAGATCCTGCAACAAATTAACCCTGTTTCCTATAAGCTGCGGCTGCCCCCTACCCTCAGAATCCCTAACTCCTTCCATGTGTCCCTCCTGAAACCAGTGGTCCTGAACCGCTACAGCAAGACCTCTAGTTCCACAGTTGCTTCCAGCGGTCCTTCTGATGTATTCGAGGTAAAGGAGATCTTGGACCGCAAGAGGGTAGGAGGAAGGACTTTCTATCTGGTGGACTGGAGAGGGTTTGGTCCTGAGGAGAGGTCCTGGGAGCCAGAAGAGAACCTCAGTGCCCCTGCTCTTATTAAAAAGTTCCTCTCTCACTCTGGTCCCAAGAAGAGGGGGTGTAAGAGGGGGGATACTGTAGCGCCCATGGCCACGGGCCGTCGGGTTCACTCACCTCCCGACGCCCGCAGCCATGGATCTGTGAGCGCTGGCCTCCGTCTCCCTCCTAGGAGATGCCAGCGCTCACTTCTGCTCAGTCCGGCCGGGTCCCGTAGGGTGAAAACAATGATCATTAACCCACATGATTCCCTGCTCTATAAGAATGCCCCAGCCCTTCTGATCCTTGCCTGAGTGTTGTTAGTCTTTCCCTGTCTGTCTCGCAAATGGTCCCTTAGTGTCTCCCGTTCCAGCTGTTACCCGTGCCCTGTTACCGTTCCTGTATTCCGCATTGTTCCTGTGCCTACCCGTGTTCAAGTGCCATCTGCCACGTCAAGTACCATCTGCCACGTCAAGTGTCATCTGCCACGTCAAGTGCCATCTGCCACGTCAAGTGCCATCTCATCGGATACTGCCTGCCACGTCTGGCGCCACTTTCCGCACCTGCCTCCATCCGTGCTGAAGCCACAGTCACCGTCCGGACTATTTCAGGTACCTAAGCATTACTGTCTGCTATCTTACTTTCACATAGACTGTGACCTGGTCAGCTGCCTCCCCGTTACGGCGGAGCGGCCTAGTGGGTCCACAAACCCAGTGTCCGTGACACCCTGTATACAGGGACATATTCCTCCTGATTGTGGAAGTTTCCGAGAACCATAAATATAGTGCCGTTCTATATGTATATTCCCTGTTAATAATAACTGTTCGGGTTCTGGGACTTGGCTCCATGCAATAAGTCAGGGGAATTCAGTAATAAATGCAATGATAATGCGTTTACGGTCATATGACCTTCTCACAACCTTCCCCAATCTAACACATGATTGGTGGTTAGTGAGAACTCAATGATCCGATGTGAGCATGCGCAGTGGGTTTTTCAAAACACCGAGATTTCTGCGCGTCATGACGGTAATAGAACATTACCTTGATTTTCTTAGCCAAAACAGGTATGGTGTTCGTGACAACTATGGGTGAGTGCCAGCTGTAACTCTTATCACTATAATTTATACTTTATGACATATCTATGTATTTTATGTGATTATTTTTAGATATGTTTATATTTGATATTAAACTATTGATTCACATATTTTCTACATGTTCTGCATTAATTGCAAACACTTTATTCTGTACTATTCTATTGTATTGTTCACATTATTGTTAATCATGTATGATTATCTTACATTGCCGATTTGCATGTTTTGCACACTATATATATATGCTTTGAGCACACATATTCATTGCTTGAAAATGCCCTCATGGGGAAGGTGAAACGTTGCCTGTATTTTGGGTGAATAAATTTTGTATTTTTCTATACTATCGGAGTGCTGCCTCTTCTTGTGGATTTGAATCTAATTTTGGTTTGAGGGTTTTTGCCAAGATTCCTCTGAGGATAACACCAATATATGCTACAGTGCAACTCCTGCATTCCGTTTGTTTCTTTAATGACAACAAGCCATGTTCAGTGGATGCTACTATAGTGTATGCTTCTGTCACTGATATTACATGATATAGAACAGGTTACAAATGGCAACAAGCCGTGTTCAGTGGATGCTACTTTAGTGTATGCTTCTATCACTGATATTACATGTGATATAGAACTAATTACTAATGGCAACAAGCCGTGTTCAGTGGAAGCTACTACAGTGTATGCTTCTGTCACTGATATTACATGTTCTATAGAACAGGTTACTAATTGCAACAAGCTGTGTTCAGTGGATGCTGCTATAGTGTATGCTTCTGTCACTGATATTACATGTGATCTAGAACAGGTTACTAATGGCAACAACCTGTGTTCAGTGGATGCTACTATAGTGTGTGCTTCTGTCACTGATATTACGTTTTCCTTTCTCCCCCCCTTTTTTTGACTTATTTATACTTGTGTATATACAACATATACATGTAATATTATTTCACAATACACATATTAATATGTATTTTCTAGCAACTTTGTTAGCACTTACTTGTATATGCTCTATGATAGGCCTATTTAATTAGAATTCACTGTATAATATATGTATTTCTTCTATATATATTTTTATATTCATATACTTCACATATTTTCACTTTATATTTATATTCATTTTTTGTATTATTATTCTATACACTTTATATATGAAATTGTTTATAACATCACTTGATTCACATCAACACTATTCATTTAATTATATATTTTTATATTATATTGTATATGTTGTGATTAATAATGTATTGAATTTCTTTTTAGGTGTCATTATTCACGTGTGTATCACCTTATATTTCTGTATTAGTTTTTTAATAAAACTATTATATATATTTTTTTACTTTTTCACTGGGCACGTGTGGTCACTCACCTTTATCACATTTTATTTTAGGTATTCATTTATATATTTTATTTATATATGTGGTAATTAAGAGAAGGGAAAGGAAGGTAGACTAATGCAGGAATAATGAATAAATAAAATAAAAAATAATAAAAAATAAAAAAATGTAATATAAAAAATGATAAAAAATAATAAATATAATTTCTATCAAATATATGTATAATTTTGTTGGGCCTTTATATGTTCTTCAAGCATACAAACATCCTATATATTGGTTCTATGTATATTTATATGTATGTATGATGTGCATATGTATTTTGTTATCTATATATGTTGTACCCTGAAATCCATAATCACTACGTTGTTTTGGCATATATCTCCCTCTGCTTATTTTAGGTGTTAAACATGGCCACTGGAGTGTGTGCGATTAGATTCTGACATCTACACTGTTTTCTCATGATGTTTGTTTATTTATATTTACTTTGCAACTCATCAATGGTTTACGGTCTTGCTATACATTTTGCCCTCATTGTCTCCAGTATTAAAGATGGCCACTAGAGTGTGACACGTCATACTTCGGCATCCACACTGCTTTCCTATAGCGCATTTCTATTCATGTTCATGTGCATGCGCAGCTGCACTTTGCGAACACTCACATTAGGTTAGCCACACGAGATATTCATCAGCGGTATTTTTCATCTACTTAGTACAATCCAGGTAATTATACATAGTTCGTCTTAAATGTGAGCTATATAGCATATGTATAGTTATGATACTATCTGTATTCAATTAGTGTTCATCGGCAGTAGTTTACTATTGGTCTTGTCTCAACCAAACTCCGCCCATTTTTTGTATAAATTGAGCGTTCATCTCCTCTCCTGTCACTACCCCTTGATAAAGCTACCGCGAAACGCGCGTCGGGGCTCATGGTGTGGTGTTCACCCTAGGACTAATATGACTTATACTGGTTGGTACATTCTTTGGGACCGGGTTTGAACCTCGGTTACTCCCTTGATACACTGTGTACACACATACTTGTGTGCTTTGTATGTTCCTTACTTCTATACTCGCTGTTTATTCAGTGTTTGAGTCATTGTATTGGTATGGCAACTTATATTGCATTTGTGGTTTGTGGATTTTTCCATTAAGAGTATGCCTTTCTGATTTATTATTTTTCTTACACCATTCTGTGCTAAGTATAGTCTACTGTGCCATATTTTGGGTGTTTCCCACATCTTTGTATTTTAACCGTGTGTCCTATTTTAGGTCTTGATGGCCAGTATGTTTTTATATTCATTTCAATAAAACTATGTATTTGTTACCATGTACACCATTGTACTTGGCTCTATTTTTTCTTCCTTTGTGGATGTGTGATAAGTCCACGTGTACATTTATAGGTATTCATTCTATATATTCTTTGATATATGTAGACGTTTAATTGAAACGTTATTTGGTCTGTAATTATATAGGTATTCATTCGTGTATTTGTTTCTCCAAAACAGGCCCTTGTACTAATATGGATTTCCATACCAGGGAATCCAACTGGCTGTCTCTTGTGACCCAAGTTTTTAACAATGATGCTATGGGACCCATGGGTGTATCCCATTTGGGTACAATAGAAACCCAAAAGAAATTAAAGGATCAACTTAGACGTAGGATGCGTGTATGGTGGAATAAAGTATCTCTAGAGCAATATCTTATTAAAGATCTTGTTCCCAGAGGCTTGCGAGTTCAGGTCTTCCCTTCCTTCCCTTTTGAGGACACCATGTTTCGTTCTCGATGGGAGGAAGCTTGTAAATCTTGCTCACGTACATTTATTGAGCTTTTGATTGGGTGGGATAAAAAACAGTTAGAGGAAATTGAAAAGCTGATACTGCCTCTACAGGAGAAAGTTAAATTGGAACTTACTCCAGATCTCCTGGCCAAATTTGAACTTGAACTAAGTTCAGAATATACAAAATGGGAAAATGAGATCAAAGAGCTGAAATCCAAAAAGTTCCAAAGAGATTTGATGGACTTCCAGGAAAATAGGGTCTATAAATGGCAACGACGTGGTTCTTCCACGTTAGCACGGTCGGAGTCTTTATCTTCACTTGATAGTGCAGTCTCTGGTACTTCACAAGGGAGTCAACCTATGAGAACCAGGAGACATGAGACCAGACGTACCCCAACAAAAAGAAAATGCAATCCCTTCGATGATAATGCAAGAGGTGAATTGAAGGTAATTAATCTTTCAGATAGAAAACTTACTCCTAGTCAAACTTCGGTACTCTCGTTGGGGCTTACATTTTGCCCAGTATCGGCCTTTGATGACTTTATAGCCATCAAAGATGTGTTCTTGTTTGCACGCAAACTTATATACAAAAAGTATTTTTCTAAAAACGATCCTCATAATTTATTTTCAGCACAGGAGGAATTGGAAGCGGTCCGGGCGCTAGAATCCTTACTTCAGGAGCAGGAGGTTAGTAGTAGTGGGTTCCCAGAGTCCATTCGTCCTAGATCTACCACATTTCCACCCTTGTCATTGAATCCGTCTGTGGAGATGTTAGTTAGAATGGTAGTGGACGAACTCCGCATGTTACCACAACAACGCAGTTTTGATAATTTGTCATGGGCACAGCGTAAGGCTTTGCGTGAATTAAAACATATGCGTGACATTGTGTTCAAACCAGCTGACAAGGGTGGTAATGTGGTACTATGGCCCATTGGTATGTATGAAACAGAGGCATACCGGCAACTACGGGATGCAGACTGCTACATGCGGTTAATGCATAACCCTACCAATCAGTTTAAGGATCAGCTGGATACGCTATTGTCAGAAGCTTGTGATAATAACATCATTGATAAGAGAATTATGGATGGTCTTATTGTAAAATTTCCGATCACTCCAACACTATATCTCTTGCCTAAAGTGCATAAGGATTGTAAGAAACCACCTGGACGGCCAATTGTGTCTGGTTGTGGGAGTTTATGTGAGGCTACCTGTCGCTATCTTGATTATTATCTTCGCCCCTGTGTTGAGAGTCTTCAATCTTATATCAAGGACTCTACTGATGTATTGAAGCGGTTGGATGGGGTTACCATTGAGCAGGATATGTATCTCGTGTCCTGTGACGTGGAATCCCTTTATACCTGCATCAACCACGAATTGGGTCTTCACGCTGTCCAATATTTTTTGCGCTCATGCAATCTTGACCATGAATTGGTCGAATTTCTGATTTGTCTCATGCGTTTTGTCCTTGAGCACAATTACTTTGTGTTCAGGGACAAACACTATTTACAACTACGTGGTACTGCAATGGGCGCGACTTGTGCGCCATCATATGCTAATTTATTTTTGGGCTTCTGGGAACAGGAAATTGTACGGGAGTCTATGGATATGGTGTCGGGTTGTGTTGTGGGTTGGATGCGCTTCATTGATGACATCCTTTTCATCTGGCAGGGCACTCGTACAGAATTGGACCGATTTTTGTCTATCCTGAATACCAACACACTAAATATTAAATTGACAAGCGTTATTAGCCAAACCATCATGGATTTCCTGGACATTAAAATAACAGTACAAGATGCAGGTAAGCTGAGTACTACGATTTTTAGAAAGTTGACAGCTGTCAACTCTCTTTTACACGCATCATCTTTTCACCCTGCCCACACCATACGTGCTATTCCAACTGGGCAATTTTTAAGGGCAAGACGTGTATGTGACTCTGACTCTAATTTTGAAATTGAATCCCAATGTCTGAGGACTCGCTTTTTACAACGCGGGTATCCCAATTTTGATATTGAGAATGGATACCAGAGAGCACGTCATACCAACCGTAACAATCTTCTCACCCAACAAAAATATAAAAAAAAGGATGACACGGTGAGACTCATCACTCCCTATAACACACAATGGGTAGAGATGAGAAAGATTGTTACCCGTTTTTGGCCCATACTTCTTAGTGATCCTGATCTTAAGAAGTTTCTACCTTCCAAACCTCAACTCACTGCCAAAAAAGTAAAACTTTGGGTGACCATTTGGTTCGTAGTCATTATAGCATGCCTAATCCGAAGACCTTTTTGTTTGGGTCTAAAGGGCACACATGGGGATCTTTTTCCTGTGGCCACTGCTCAATCCGCAAATTAATTGTAAGAACTGACACATTTTCTGATTCTGAAAATAAAAATAGTTTCAAAATTGTCAATTTCATTAATTGCAGTACTACGGGGGTGGTCTATATGGCTACTTGTCCTTGTGGTCTCTCTTATGTAGGCATGACCACAAGAGAGTTGAAAACGAGAATCCAAGAACATGTCAGGGACATTAAAAAAGCTGGACTTATTGAGAGAAATAATTGGGATGAAATAGACAAACTGAAGTCCATTCCTAGACATTTTCGAGAGTTTCACAATAGCAGTTGGCAAGATCTAAAGGTTCATGGTATTGATAAAATCATTACCGGTTCACGTGGAGGGGATGTTTTCAGGAAATTAGAACGCATGGAGTGTAAATGGATTACAAAACTGAAGACCAGTTCGCCTTTTGGGCTGAACGAAAAAATATCTTTTGCCTCCTTTCTATAATTTTCCCCATGGTCCCATGGCATCATTTGTTTTTATTTCATAGGTGTATATACGTTGCATTTTAGTTGTGATAGGATCAGGTTGATGTTGGTTCTTTGTATTTTGTTGAGACAGTGATAATTTGAGTTTGTTTTTGAAATTGTTCTTTGTATTTCCATAGGATTTACTGTCGTTTTTTTGGCTTTCCTCCATTGGAACATCGGGACTTTGTACTTACCATATTATTTGTTCAAATATTTTGTGCTTGAAACTGCTAGTCATCTCATGCAGTGTTGTGCTATATATATATAATTTTTGTAGCTTTCTCAGCGGGTACTCAATATAGATATATAATCATATAATTTTTTTTTATGTGCTTGTGTCTTTACACAGCTATTATGTTTTGGTCCAATAATGATTTGTCTGTTTTTTCCTCTTCCCGTATTTTTCCTTTCTCCCCCCCCTTTTTTTGACTTATTTATACTTGTGTATATACAACATATACATGTAATATTATTTCACAATACACATATTAATATGTATTTTCTAGCAACTTTGTTAGCACTTACTTGTATATGCTCTATGATAGGCCTATTTAATTAGAATTCACTGTATAATATATGTATTTCTTCTATATATATTTTTATATTCATATACTTCACATATTTTCACTTTATATTTATATTCATTTTTTGTATTATTACTCTATACACCTTATATATGAAATTGTTTATAACATCACTTGATTCACATCAACACTATTCATTTAATTATATATTTTTATATTCTTTATTTATATTGTATATGTTGTGATTAATAATGTATTGAATTTCTTTTTAGGTGTCATTATTCACGTGTGTATCACCTTATATTTCTGTATTAGTTTTTTAATAAAACTATTATTATATATATTTTTTTACTTTTTCACTGGGCACGTGTGGTCACTCACCTTTATCACATTTTATTTTATTTTAGGTATTCATTTATATATTTTATTTATATATGTGGTAATTAAGAGAAGGGAAAGGAAGGTAGACTAATGCAGGAATAATGAATAAATAAAATAAAAAATAATAAAAAATAAAAAAAAATAATATAAAAAATGATAAAAAATAATAAATATAATTTCAATCAAATATATGTATAATTTTGTTGGGCCTTTATATGTTCTTCAAGCATACAAACAGCCTATATATTGGTTCTATGTATATTTATATGTATGTATGATGTGCATATGTATTTTGTTATCTATATATGTTGTACCCTGAAATCCATAATCACTACGTGGTTTTGGCATATATCTCCCTCTGCTTATTTTAGGTGTTAAACATGGCCACTGGAGTGTGTGCGATTAGATTCTGACATCTACACTGTTTTCTCATGATGTTTGTTTATTTATATTTACTTTGCAACTCATCAATGGTTTACGGTCTTGCTATACATTTTGCCCTCATTGTCTCCAGTATTAAAGATGGCCACTAGAGTGTGACACGTCATACTTCGGCATCCACACTGCTTTCCTATAGCGCATTTCTATTCATGTTCATGTGCATGCGCAGCTGCACTTTGCGAACACTCACATTATGTTAGCCACACGAGATATTCATCAGCTGTATTTTTCATCTACTTAGTACAATCCAGGTAATTATACATAGTTCGTCTTAAATGTGAGCTATATAGCATATGTATAGTTATGATACTATCTGTATTCAATTAGTGTTCATCGGCAGTAGTTTACTATTGGTCTTGTCTCAACCAAACTCCGCCCATTTTTTGTATAAATTGAGCGTTCATCTCCTCTCCTGTCACTACCCCTTGATAAAGCTACCGCGAAACGCGCGTCGGGGCTCATGGTGTGGTGTTCACCCTAGGACTAATATGACTTATACTGGTTGGTACATTCTTTGGGACCGGGTTTGAACCTCGGTTACTCCCTTGATACACTGTGTACACACATACTTGTGTGCTTTGTATGTTCCTTACTTCTATACTCGCTGTTTATTCAGTGTTTGAGTCATTGTATTGGTATGGCAACTTATATTGCATTTGTGGTTTGTGGATTTTTCCATTAAGAGTATGCCTTTCTGATTTATTATTTTTCTTACACCATTCTGTGCTAAGTATAGTCTACTGTGCCATATTTTGGGTGTTTCCCACATCTTTGTATTTTAACCGTGTGTCCTATTTTAGGTCTTGATGGCCAGTATGTTTTTATATTCATTTCAATAAAACTATGTATTTGTTACCATGTACACCATTGTACTTGGCTCTATTTTTTCTTCCTTTGTGGATGTGTGATAAGTCCACGTGTACATTTATAGGTATTCATTCTATATATTCTTTGATATATGTAGACGTTTAATTGAAACGTTATTTGGTCTGTAATTATATAGGTATTCATTCGTGTCTTTGTTTCTCCAAAACAGGCCCTTGTACTAATATGGATTTCCATACCAGGGAATCCAACTGGCTGTCTCTTGTGACCCAAGTTTTTAACAATGATGCTATGGGACCCATGGGTGTATCCCATTTGGGTACAATAGAAACCCAAAAGAAATTAAAGGATCAACTTAGACGTAGGATGCGTGTATGGTGGAATAAAGTATCTCTAGAGCAATATCTTATTAAAGATCTTGTTCCCAGAGGCTTGCGAGTTCAGGTCTTCCCTTCCTTCCCTTTTGAGGACACCATGTTTCGTTCTCGATGGGAGGAAGCTTGTAAATCTTGCTCACGTACATTTATTGAGCTTTTGATTGGGTGGGATAAAAAACAGTTAGAGGAAATTGAAAAGCTGATACTGCCTCTACAGGAGAAAGTTAAATTGGAACTTACTCCAGATCTCCTGGCCAAATTTGAACTTGAACTAAGTTCAGAATATACAAAATGGGAAAATGAGATCAAAGAGCTGAAATCCAAAAAGTTCCAAAGAGATTTGATGGACTTCCAGGAAAATAGGGTCTATAAATGGCAACGACGTGGTTCTTCCACGTTAGCACGGTCGGAGTCTTTATCTTCACTTGATAGTGCAGTCTCTGGTACTTCACAAGGGAGTCAACCTATGAGAACCAGGAGACATGAGACCAGACGTACCCCAACAAAAAGAAAATGCAATCCCTTCGATGATAATGCAAGAGGTGAATTGAAGGTAATTAATCTTTCAGATAGAAAACTTACTCCTAGTCAAACTTCGGTACTCTCGTTGGGGCTTACATTTTGCCCAGTATCGGCCTTTGATGACTTTATAGCCATCAAAGATGTGTTCTTGTTTGCACGCAAACTTATATACAAAAAGTATTTTTCTAAAAACGATCCTCATAATTTATTTTCAGCACAGGAGGAATTGGAAGCGGTCCGGGCGCTAGAATCCTTACTTCAGGAGCAGGAGGTTAGTAGTAGTGGGTTCCCAGAGTCCATTCGTCCTAGATCTACCACATTTCCACCCTTGTCATTGAATCCGTCTGTGGAGATGTTTGTTAGAATGGTAGTGGACGAACTCCGCATGTTACCACAACAACGCAGTTTTGATAATTTGTCATGGGCACAGCGTAAGGCTTTGCGTGAATTAAAACATATGCGTGACATTGTGTTCAAACCAGCTGACAAGGGTGGTAATGTGGTACTATGGCCCATTGGTATGTATGAAACAGAGGCATACCGGCAACTACGGGATGCAGACTGCTACATGCGGTTGATGCATAACCCTACCAATCAGTTTAAGGATCAGCTGGATACGCTATTGTCAGAAGCTTGCGATAATAACATCATTGATAAGAGAATTATGGATGGTCTTATTGTAAAATTTCCGATCACTCCAACACTATATCTCTTGCCTAAAGTGCATAAGGATTGTAAGAAACCACCTGGACGGCCAATTGTGTCTGGTTGTGGGAGTTTATGTGAGGCTACCTGTCGCTATCTTGATTATTATCTTCGCCCCTGTGTTGAGAGTCTTCAATCTTATATCAAGGACTCTACTGATGTATTGAAGCGGTTGGATGGGGTTACCATTGAGCAGGATATGTATCTCGTGTCCTGTGACGTGGAATCCCTTTATACCTGCATCAACCACGAATTGGGTCTTCACGCTGTCCAATATTTTTTGCGCTCATGCAATCTTGACCATGAATTGGTCGAATTTCTGATTTGTCTCATGCGTTTTGTCCTTGAGCACAATTACTTTGTGTTCAGGGACAAACACTATTTACAACTACGTGGTACTGCAATGGGCGCGACTTGTGCGCCATCATATGCTAATTTATTTTTGGGCTTCTGGTAACAGGAAATTGTACGGGAGTCTATGGATATGGTGTCGGGTTGTGTTGTGGGTTGGATGCGCTTCATTGATGACATCCTTTTCATCTGGCAGGGCACTCGTACAGAATTGGACCGATTTTTGTCTATCCTGAATACCAACACACTAAATATTAAATTGACAAGCGTTATTAGCCAAACCATCATGGATTTCCTGGACATTAAAATAACAGTACAAGATGCAGGTAAGCTGAGTACTACGATTTTTAGAAAGTTGACAGCTGTCAACTCTCTTTTACACGCATCATCTTTTCACCCTGCCCACACCATACGTGCTATTCCAACTGGGCAATTTTTAAGGGCAAGACGTGTATGTGACTCTGACTCTAATTTTGAAATTGAATCCCAATGTCTGAGGACTCGCTTTTTACAACGCGGGTATCCCAATTTTGATATTGAGAATGGATACCAGAGAGCACGTCATACCAACCGTAACAATCTTCTCACCCAACAAAAATATAAAAAAAAGGATGACACGGTGAGACTCATCACTCCCTATAACACACAATGGGTAGAGATGAGAAAGATTGTTACCCGTTTTTGGCCCATACTTCTTAGTGATCCTGATCTTAAGAAGTTTCTACCTTCCAAACCTCAACTCACTGCCAAAAAAAGTAAAACTTTGGGTGACCATTTGGTTCGTAGTCATTATAGCATGCCTAATCCGAAGACCTTTTTGTTTGGGTCTAAAGGGCACACATGGGGATCTTTTTCCTGTGGCCACTGCTCAATCCGCAAATTAATTGTAAGAACTGACACATTTTCTGATTCTGAAAATAAAAATAGTTTCAAAATTGTCAATTTCATTAATTGCAGTACTACGGGGGTGGTCTATATGGCTACTTGTCCTTGTGGTTTCTCTTATGTAGGCATGACCACAAGAGAGTTGAAAACGAGAATCCAGGAACATGTCAGGGACATTAAAAAAGCTGGACTTATTGAGAGAAATAATTGGGATGAAATAGACAAACTGAAGTCCATTCCTAGACATTTTCGAGAGTTTCACAATAGCAGTTGGCAAGATCTAAAGGTTCATGGTATTGATAAAATCATTACCGGTTCACGTGGAGGGGATGTTTTCAGGAAATTAGAACGAATTGAGTGTAAATGGATTACAAAACTGAAGACCAGTTCGCCTTTTGGGCTGAACGAAAAAATATCTTTTGCCTCCTTTCTATAATTTTCCCCATGGTCCCATGGCATCATTTGTTTTTATTTCATAGGTGTATATACGTTGCATTTTAGTTGTGATAGGATCAGGTTGATGTTGGTTCTTTGTATTTTGTTGAGACAGTGATAATTTGAGTTTGTTTTTGAAATTGTTCTTTGTATTTCCATAGGATTTACTGTCGTTTTTTGGCTTTCCTCCATTGGAACATCGGGACTTTGTACTTACCATATTATTTGTTCAAATATTTTGTGCTTGAAACTGCTAGTCATCTCATGCAGTGTTGTGCTATATATATATATAATTTTTGTAGCTTTCTCAGCGGGTACTCAATATAGATATATAATCATATAATTTTTTTTATGTGCTTGTGTCTTTACACAGCTATTATGTTTTGGTCCAATAATGATTTGTCTGTTTTTTCCTCTTCCCGTATTTTTCCTTTCTCCCCCCCTTTTTTTGACTTATTTATACTTGTGTATATACAACATATACATGTAATATTATTTCACAATACACATATTAATATGTATTTTCTAGCAACTTTGTTAGCACTTACTTGTATATGCTCTATGATAGGCCTATTTAATTAGAATTCACTGTATAATATATGTATTTCTTCTATATATATTTTTATATTCATATACTTCACATATTTTCACTTTATATTTATATTCATTTTTTGTATTATTACTCTATACACCTTATATATGAAATTGTTTATAACATCACTTGATTCACATCAACACTATTCATTTAATTATATATTTTTATATTCTTTATTTATATTGTATATGTTGTGATTAATAATGTATTGAATTTCTTTTTAGGTGTCATTATTCACGTGTGTATCACCTTATATTTCTGTATTAGTTTTTTAATAAAACTATTATTATATATATTTTTTTACTTTTTCACTGGGCACGTGTGGTCACTCACCTTTATCACATTTTATTTTATTTTAGGTATTCATTTATATATTTTATTTATATATGTGGTAATTAAGAGAAGGGAAAGGAAGGTAGACTAATGCAGGAATAATGAATAAATAAAATAAAAAATAATAAAAAATAAAAAAAATTAATATAAAAAATGATAAAAAATAATAAATATAATTTCAATCAAATATATGTATAATTTTGTTGGGCCTTTATATGTTCTTCAAGCATACAAACAGCCTATATATTGGTTCTATGTATATTTATATGTATGTATGATGTGCATATGTATTTTGTTATCTATATATGTTGTACCCTGAAATCCATAATCACTACGTGGTTTTGGCATATATCTCCCTCTGCTTATTTTAGGTGTTAAACATGGCCACTGGAGTGTGTGCGATTAGATTCTGACATCTACACTGTTTTCTCATGATGTTTGTTTATTTATATTTACTTTGCAACTCATCAATGGTTTACGGTCTTGCTATACATTTTGCCCTCATTGTCTCCAGTATTAAAGATGGCCACTAGAGTGTGACACGTCATACTTCGGCGTCCACACTGCTTTCCTATAGCGCATTTCTGTTCATGTTCATGTGCATGCGCAGCTGCACTTTGCGAACACTCACATTAGGTTAGCCACACGAGATATTCATCAGCGGTATTTTTCATCTACTTAGTACAATCCAGGTAATTATACATCGTTCGTCTTAAATGTGAGCTATATAGCATATGTATAGTTATGATACTATCTGTATTCAATTAGTGTTCATTGGCAGTAGTTTACTATTGGTCTTGTCTCAACCAAACTCCGCCCATTTTTTGTATAAATTGAGCGTTCATCTCCTCTCCTGTCAGTACCCCTTGATAAAGCTACCGCGAAACGCGCGTCGGGGCTCATGGTGTGGTGTTCACCCTAGGACTAATATGACTTATACTGGTTGGTACATTCTTTGGGACCGGGTTTGAACCTCGGTTACTCCCTTGATACACTGTGTACACACATACTTGTGTGCTTTGTATGTTTCTTCCTTCTATACTCGCTGTTTATTCGGTGTTTGAGTCATTGTATTGGTATGGCAACTTATATTGCATTTGTGGTTGGTGGATTTTTCCATTAAGAGTATGCCTTTCTGATTTATTATTTTTCTTACACCATTCTGTGCTGAGTATAGTCTACTGTGTCATATTTTGGGTGTTTCCCACATCTTTGTATTTTAACCGTGTGTCCTATTTTAGGTCTTGATGGCCAGTATGTTTTTATATGCATTTCAATAAAACTATGTATTTGTTACCATGTACACCATTGTACTTGGCTCTATTTTTTCTTCCTTTGTGGATGTGTGATAGGTCCACATGTACATTTATAGGTATTCATTCTATATATTCTTTGATATATGTGGACGTTTAATTGAAACGTTATTGTTTGGTCTGTAATTATATAGGTATTCATCAATGCTACTATAGTGTAGCTTCTGTCACTGATATTACATGTGATATACAACAGGTTACTAATGGCAACAAGCTGTGTTCAGTGGATGCTACTATAGTGTGTGCTTCTGTCACTGATATTACGTTGTGATATAGAACAGATTACTAATGACAACAAGCCGTTTTCAGTGGATGTTACTATAGTGTATGCTTCTGTCACTGATATTACATGTGATATAGAACAGGTTACTAATGACAACAAGCCGTGTTCAGTGGGTGCTACTATAGTGTATACTTCTGTCACTGATATTACATGTGATATAGAACTGATTACTAATGACAACAAGCTGTGTTCAGTGGATGCTACTATAGTGTATGCTTCACCACTGATATCACATGTGATATACAACAGTTTACTAATGACAACAAGCTGTGTTCAGTGGATACTACTATAGTGTATGCTTCTGTCACTGATAGTACATGTGATATAGAACAGGTTACTAATGACAACAAGCCGTGTTCAGGGGATGCTACTATAGTGGAGCTTCTGTCACTGATATTACATGTGATATAGAACAGATTACTAATGGCAACAAGCCATGTTCAGTGGAAGCTACTACGGTGTATGCTTCTGTCACTGATATTACATGTGATATACAACAGGTTACTAATGACAAAAAGCTGTGTTCAGTGGATGCTACTATAGTGTATGCTTCTGTCACTGATATTACATGTGATATAGAACAGGTTACTAATGACAACAAGCCGTGTTCAGCAGGTGCTACTATAGTGTATACTTCTGTCACTGATATTACATGTGATATAGAACAGGTTACTAATTGCAACAAGCCTTGCTCAGTGGATGCTATTATAGTGTATACCTCTGTCACTGATATTAAATGTGATATACAACAGGTTACGAATGACAACAAGCTGTGTTCAGTGGATGCTACTATAGTGTATGCTTCTGTCACTGATAGTGCATGTGATATAGAACAGGTTACTAATGGCAACAAGCCGTGTTCAGTGGATGCTACTATAGTGTATGCTTCACCACTGATATTACATGTGATATACAACAGGTTACTAATGGCAACAAGCCATGTTCAGTGGATGCTACTATAGTGTATGCTTCACCACTGATATTACATGTGATATAAAACAGGTTACTAATGTCAACAAGCCGTGTTCAGTGGATGCTACTATAGTGTAGCTTCTGTCACTGATATTACATGTGATATAGAACAGATTACTAATGGCAACAAGCTGTGTTCAGTGGATGCTACTATAGTGTATACTTCTGTCACTGATATTACATGTGATATAGAACAGGTTACTAATGACAACAAGCCGTGTTCAGTGGAAGCTACTATAGTGAATGCTTCACCACTGATATCACATGTAATATACAACAGTTTACTAATGACAACAAGCCGTGTTCAGTGGATTCTACTATAGTGTATACTTCTGTCACTGATATTACATGTGATATTCAACAGGTTACTAATGACAACAAGCTGTGTTCAGTGGATGCTACTATAGTGTATTCTTCTGTCACTGATAGTACATGTGATATAGAACAGGTTACTAGTGACAACAAGCCGTGTTCAGTGGGTGCTACTATAGTGTAGCTTCTGTCACTGATATTACATGTGATATAGAACTGATTACTAATGGCAACAAGCCGTGTTCAGTGGATGCTACTACAGTGTATGCCTCTGTCACTGATATTACATGTGATATAAAACAGGTTACTAATGGCAACAAGCCGTGTTCAGTGGATGCTACTATAGTGTATGCTTCTGCCACTGATATTACATGTGATATAGAATAGGTTACTAATGACAACAACAACCTAGAAGCACTAAAGCAAAAGGGACGAAGCACCCTAATACACCGCGTTCCAAATTATTATGCAAATATTATTTTTCAATGATTTTCCTAAATAGTCGATGCAAATGACAGTCAGTATAATCTTCAAGCCATCAACCGTTGGAGTATAATGCAAATTTTATTGAACAAATCTCCTAATGATAACAGATTTTTTTCTAGAAGTAAAAAACTCAAAATGCACTGTTTCAAATTATTATGCACAACAGAGATCAAAACATTTTAAAGGTTGTAAAGAGAACTAAAATGGTCATTTGTTGAATTTGCAGCATCAGGAGGTCCTATTTACAGAAATCAAAAGCTCTTTCAATAAAAAAAAACTGAACAGGCCAAGTTACATGTTAACATAGGACCCCTTCTTTGATATCACCTTCACAATTCTTGCATCCATTGAATTTGTGAGTATTTGGGCAGTTTCTGCTTGAATATCTTTGCAGGATGTCAGAATAGCCTCCCAGAGCTTCTGTTTTGATGTGAACTGCCTCCCACCCTCCTAGATATTTTGCTTGAGGATGCTCCAAAGGTTCTTAATAGGGTTGAGGTCAGGGGAACATGGGGGCCATACCATGAGTTTCTCTCCTTTTATGCCCATAGCAGCCAATGACACAGAGGTATTCTTTGCAGCATGAGATAGTCCATTGTCATACATGAAGATAATTTTGCTACGGAAGGCACGGTTCTTTTTGTACCACGGAAGAAAGTGGTCAGTCATAAACTCTACGTACTTTGCAGAGGTCATTTTCACACTGTCAGGGACCCTAAAGGGGCCTACTGGCTCTCTCCCCATGATTTCAGGCCAAAACATGACTCCGCCACCTCCTTGCTGATGTCGCAGCCCTGTTGGGACATGGTGGCCATTCACCAACCATCCAAAATAGTCTTCATGTATTTCTGAGCCCACTACAACAGTTTCTGCTTTGAGCAATGTTTAGGGGTGTCCGAATAATAGCTTTATGCACACTTGCAAACCTTTGGAGGATCCCACACCTTGAGGTTCGCGGGACTCCAGAGGCACCAATGACTTCAAATACCTGTTTGCTGCTTTGCAATGGCATTTTAGCAGCTGCTCTCCTAATCCTATTAATTTGTCTGGCAGAAACCTTCCTCATTATGCATTTATCTGAACGAACCCGTCTGTGCTCTGAATCAGCCACAAATGTTTTCACAGTACGATGATCATGGTTACGTTTTCTTGAAATATCCAATGTTTTCATACCTTGTCCAAGGTATTGTACTATTTCACGCTTTTCGGCAGCAGAGAGATCCTTTTTCTTTTCCATATTGCTTGAAACCTGTGGCCTGCTTAATAATGTGGAACGTCCTTCTTAAGTAGGTTTCCTTTGATTTGGCACACCTGGCAAACTAATTATCATAGGTGTCTGAGATTGATTGCAATGATCCAAAGAGCCCTAAGAAACAATACTATCCATGAGTTTAATTGAAAAACTAATAATTAAATGTTTATGACACTTAAATCCAATGTGCATAATAATTTGGAACATGGTGTAGTGCCCCACATCCCCACTCTAGATAGAGCCCCCACTCTAGATAATGCCACTCAGTCTTTGTAGCAAAAAAATAAATAATTACATACTCTGATCCCGTTCCCGCATGGTCCAGTGGCAATGCAGATCTGCTCTCTTCTGAGCAGGTCTGCTGGAGCTGAACAAGCGGCGCATCGTTCAAAGGCGCTGATTGGCAGGGCAGAATCTATCGTTGAAAAGCGCTGATTGATAGGTTATTTTGCCCCGCCAATCCGCATTATTGTAAGGCACATTATTCTAATGCGCTGAAAGGTCGGACACGGAACCTGCCCGGCTATCCAGCGCTAATGCATGTATTTTTACCTGCGTGCTATAGACGCAGGTACAATTACTGCAAGAGGGGGTCATTGTCGCTAGCACTGAGGCCCCCTCCGGTGCTAGCGACGCCCCCGGGCATGAGAGGGCCTATGTTGCCTGGCCTATACTTGTCAGAGGTTCGGTGGCACGGGCCCCGTAGTAGAGTCGCTACCGCTGTAGCAGCCGTAACGGCTGCTGGCGGTGCCACCATGCATATGGGGGACATGTCGGCTGATGGCACGGGCCCCCTCAAGCCGCGGGCCCCCCAGCAGTCGCTACGGCTGCTACCATGGTAGTTATGCCACTGATGAACAGTGTTGTCAGGGTCTTCCCCAGAGCGAAGTCCCGGGCAGAGTGCTAGTATAGGCTCTGCTCCGGGACTCTGTGGAATCCCCTTGTCATCGCTGTCCACATATGGACAGCAATGTCTCGGGCTTCCCCAGATCTGGACAGTGATGTCAGGAGCACAGCTGGAGTCCCAGTAGGAGTGCTACTCCAGCTCTGGGGTTGCCCCTGGCATCTCGGTCCATATATGAACAGTGGTGTCAAGAGCAGAGCTGGAATCCCAGGTAGAGTGCTAGAAGCGGCTCTGCTCCAGGACTCCAGCTCTGGGCAAGCCCCTGAAATCACTGTCCATATATGGACACTGATGTCAGTGACTTCCCCAGAGTTCCGGAGCAGCACCTATACTAGTGCTCTGCTCTGTGACAACGGCTCTGCGAATGCCCCTGACCTCACATTCCGGTCCAGGAGGATCCCCTGACGTCACTGTGTATGGACAGTGACATCAGGGGCTCACCAGCAGAGGAATCCCTGGCCAAAGCGTCGGCAACACTCTGGCTGGGGATTCCACTCCTAGAGGGAGCCCCAATGGAGCTATCTACTGGGGGGTAGGTGGCACTATCTACAAGCAGTGTGTGTGGCAGAATCTACAGAGGGCACTGTGGCATTAGTTACGGGTGGGTGGGTGTCAGTATATCTACAGAGGGCACTGTGGCAGTATCTACAGAGGGCACTGTGACAGTATCTACAGAGGGCTCTGTGGCACTATCTAAAAAGGGACTGCCCAATCTTGACATTTGTGTGTCTGCCAAACGCTGCCAACTGAGCCGCCGGACTGCGTTTAGCAACACTTAAACTGGATTGTTGAAATAAGCACGTGGAGATAATTTTAATAAAAATTGTATTTATTTTTGTCACTTTCTACTTTTTAATGTATTCAAACTTTTACTTCTCTATGGGGCTGTCATTTTTTTTTATCTCTGTATGTGTCGATTAACGACACATACAGAGATGGAATACGGCAATGCATAGGACTCCATGAACGGCAGCCGTTCATTGCTTCTGCTATCTGGCTCTGTACTGCGCAGATGCAGGTCAGAGTCACACAGCAGAGAAGCCGGTTTGTAGGTACATAGGCGCCATTATGAAGACCATCTGCACTGCAGGTAAGGTGTGTGTCTCTGTCTGTCCCTCTCTCTCTCACAGGCTTCCGCCCCCCCCGTCGCTAGATGTACTGTCTGTGTGGACGGTGTGTGGAGCTAAACTTGTCTGACGTAGTAGAGCGAAGTGTGTGTGTGTCTGTATGTAGCTGTGCTGAGTGTGTGTGTCTGCATGTAGCAGTGCTGATTGATTGTGTGTATGTATGTAGCAGAGCTGAGTGTGTGCATCTGTGAAGCAGAGCTGAGTGTGTCTGTGTAGCAGTGCTGAGTGTGTGTAGCAGTGCTAAGAGTGTGTGTATGTAGCAGTGCTGAGTGTGTGTCTGTGTAGCAGTGCTGTGTGTGTGTGTGTGTGTGTGTGTGTGTGTGTGCATGTATTTATGTAGCAGTGCTCGGTGTGTGTGTCTGTAGTAGAGCTGAGTGTGTGTGTGTGTCTGTAGTAGAGCTGAGTGTGTGTGTCTGTGTAGCAGTGCTGAATGAGTGTGTAGCAGTGCTGAGAGTGTGTCTGTATGTAGCAGTGCTGAGTGTGTGTCTGTGTAGCAGAGCTGAGTGTTTGTTTGTTTGTATGTATGTAGCAGTGCTGAGTGTGTGTGTATACATGTATGTATGTATGTGTGTAGCAGTGCTGACTGTGTGTGTGTATGTAGCAGAGCGGAGTATGCACGGGCGCCGCTGATACTTCATAGCTGCGAATTAGCGGCGAACACACACACACACACACACACACACACCCCAAACATGAAAAATCAAATGTAATCAAGCATTTTTTTTATGCGTTTTTTGGCACGTAAAATGCGCAAAAAAACATGGCAAATACACGCCGTGTGAACCGGTCAACTGAAAAGTCATTCACTTCACTTTCATCGTTCTAAGGGTAAGTGCACACACACTAATAACGTCCGTAATTGACGGACGTATTTCGGCCGCAAGTACCGGACCGAACACAGTGCAGGGAGCCGGGCTCCTAGCATCATAGTTCTGTACGATGCTAGGAGTCCCTGCCTCGCAGCAGGACAACTGTCCCGTACTGAAAACATGATTACAGTACGGGACAGTTGTCCTGCAGCGAGGCAGGGACTCCTAGCATCGTACATAAGTATGATGCTAGGAGCCCGGCTCCCTGCACTGTGTTCGGTTCGGTACTTGTGGCCGAAATACGTCCGTCAATTACGGACGTAATTAGTGTGTGTGCACATACCCTTAGGGTATGTTCACACGCAGTAAACGTCTCGAAATACGACTGAAAAATCGGAAACAGAACGCCTACAGACATCTGCCCATTGGTCTCAATGGGAAATACGGCATTCTGATCCGACGGGGGGGTATTACGTGGCCGTTTTCCAAAAACTGCACGTAAAAAGACGCCCGCCAAAAAGACATTTTTGGAGACGTTTTTCATTGACTCTATAGAAAAACAGCTCCAAAAACGGCCGTAAAAAAAGTGCCGCCAAAAATGCGAGTTTGATTAAAAAATGGCTGAAAATCAGGAGCTATTTTCTCTTTGTTTAGTAAGCGTGTGAACACACCCTTAGCCTTTTGGTGTGTCCTATAACTTCTGCCAGCTGCAGAATCACACCCAAAATGGCAGCCGGACACTGCTTAGCAATTTGAAGACACCTTTTCCTGGCTTGTAGGAGGGGGGGGGGGGTGAGGTTCCCTCCCACATTTACGACAGCTGTGAGTCCGGTTGCTTTGCCTTATTCACCTTGCTGTAAGTCTGGGAAGTGCTCCCTCTGGTGGCCAAAATAGGAAAACATGTCAAATTATTATTTAATTTTTAATACCTTCCACCATGTGGAAGAAAGAAAAAATACAGCAAAAACCGTAAAAAATATAATAGAAATAAATAACTTACTTAAAAAAAAAAGGTTTTATTCCCGACATTCCCTTTAAACATTTTTCTTTAGACTTTTCTTTTAGATTTTTGCATTTTTCATTATCTGTATTTTAAAAATAATTAAAATATCTTGCACTTTTCCCTCTGCTAACATAGGATCCACCATTCATATTAGACTGATCCTTCCTGTTCTGTAGAGATCACTTCTCAGCAGTCATCTCATTATTATCACATGCAGAATTACACTGACGGGTAACACCCAGGGGTGAACCTAGCCCCTCTGCTGCCTGAGGCGAACTATAAAAAGGCGCCCCCCCCCCCAATCTATCGGAGTTTTCTCATTACTACCTTTACACATCAAACACGCAATATCTAAAAAAAAATTAAATAGGAAAACATTTGTTGTTTATTTGTAAAGTGCTGTTTAATGTATAGAAAAGTTTTAAAGAACTCTTTTTACTGTATTACTTTAGTATCATAGATCAGCAACGCAGCATTGACACTGAAAATGGTTTAACATCTTCTATGCCCCCTTTTTATTACCTAATTGACTTATGATTTTTAACCGAGTTCAGTGGCCCGGCGTGGTCGGCATGATGCAGTGACGTCATCGTGCCGGCCAGTTGACGTCATCAGCGTGCTCCCGATCTCTTGTAGGCCTCAGGTCTAAACCAGGCTGTGGCCTACAAGAGCAAACGGCGGAGCAGGGGTTTTTATTGTGGCAAATTAATTTTTTTTTTACATTTTATACTGCTAACTTTTTTTTGGTAGGTTCCGCTGGACAGTTTGGACTACGTCGTAGATTCATTGGACTACTTCAATGATCTACTTTAAAAAAAAAAAAAATTGTGAAAGAGGGTTGCATGGGGGAGTTTTGATTTCAATAAAAAAAAATTCTTATGTCTGTTTTTTTTTAATACTTTATTATGGCCTTAGTAATGGCTGCTGTCTGATTGACAGCGTTCAATTACTAAGGCTGGGGCTTAGCATTAGCCAGTAAAAAGGCTATCACTAACCCCTATTATTACCCCGGTTCCCACTGCCGCCAGGGATACCGGGAAGAGTCGAGTACGATTCAGTACCTGGCCATCTGAAACGACTGTTATGCCGCAGGCTGGTATTATCAGGCTGGGAAGGGCCAAAAAAGTGCCCCTTCCCACCCTGGGGATGCTAGGCTGCAGCTGCTTTATTGTATCTGGCTGGTTATGAAAAATTGGGGAAACCCCTCGTCATTTTTTAAAAATAAATTGAAAAAAAAATTACGTGAGATCCCCTCCATTTTTCATAGCCAGCCAGATACAATAAAGCAGCAGCAGCCTAGCATCACCAGGGTGGGAAGGGCCATGGTTTTTGGCCCTTCCTAGCCTGATAGTACCAGCCTGCGGCCACCCAAGTACCCTTCACTTCAGCTGGTCGGGTGCTGGATCGTACCCAGCTCTTCCCGGTACTCCTGGTGGCGGTGGGTACCGGGGTAATAATAGGGGTTAATGACGGCCTTATTACTGGCTAACACTAAGCCCCTTCTTAGTAATGGACGCTCTCAATCAGACAGCAGCCATTACTAAGGCGGTAATGAAGTATTAAAAAACAGAGACATAAAGAAATTTATTTTATTGAAATGACAACTCTTCCACACAATCCACTTTAACCATTTTATTAAAAAAAAAAAAAAAAGAAAAAAAGCTTACATCAGCGAAGTAGTCCAACGAATCTACGAAGTAGTCCAAATGGTCCAGCAGAACCTGCAAAACAAAAATTAGAATAGACATATGAATAAATAGCTACCTTCGGGAACATATTAAAATAATTAGAAAAATTAGGCCCATAAAATAAAACATATCAAATAAAAAATTATAACACCTTTCTTTTAAAGAGAACCTTTCATCTCCCCATACATGTGCAGCTGAGTGCAGCATGTAATGGAGAGGGCTGCACAAACTCTGGGGCACTTTACATATTTTTCCTAGCCTCCTTCGTTATTTAGATATCGGTGCCGTTATATTTGGTGCCCGATATTTAAATAACCCCCTGAACTGTCAATGGGGAGGTAATTGGCAAGGGGGCATGTAATATCGCTGTGACACTGTCCAATCACTACAGACCGTTTCAGAGCAAGAGCTGGACAGAGAGCGCGTGCGCGCAGCTCCGCCACCACTAAGGAACAGAAGAAGAGTGTGAATTCTTCTTCTGTTTCATGGCATCGGAGCTGTGCGTGCACGCACGCTCTCACTCTTTAGTTCTCGGCAGACAAGGACGACAAGACTGATATCTCACCTGAGATCACAGTCTTGTACTTGCCTGCCCAGAGCTGAAGAGTGAGAGCGTGTGTGCGCACATTCTCTCCTCTCTCCAGCTCTTGCTGTTGACATTGTCCGTAGCTGATTGGACAGTGTCACAGCGATGTTACACGTCCCCTTGCCAATTACCGCCCCATTGGCAGTTCATGGGGTTATTTAAATATCGGGCGCCAAACATTACGGCACCGATATCTAAGTAAGGAAAGAGAGTAGGAAAAAAAAATGTAAAGTGCCCCAGAGTTTGTGCAGCCCTGACCATTACATGCTGCACTCAAATGCAAATATGTGGGCAGGTGAAAGATTCTCTTTAAAGTGTAACAACTTTTTTAAAAACTTTTGACATGTCAGAAGTTTTGATCAGTGGGGTCCGAACACTGAGACCCCCCACTAGTCGCTAAAACGAAGCAGCAGAAGTGCTCGGGTGAGCGGTGTGCCGCTTCAATTCTGTTTGGCTTTCCTTGGAGCAGTGTACGGGCTCAATAGAAAGTCTAGGAGTCCGTACACCGCTCACTCGGCTGAAAGTCGATCATAAATGAAGCGGCACAGCGCTCACCCGAGCACTTCTGCTGCTTCGTTTTAGCGATCGGTGGGGGCCTCAGTGCTCGGTCCCCCACCGATGAAAACTTCGGACATGTCACTATGATATATAAAGATATCTATTACTGCGATTGGTGCAAGTTTTAATTACTTTTTATTGAAAATGATTTGTACTTTTTGAGATACAGCTGCTTTGTATCCTGTATACAGAGCAGCTGTATATAGCGCTGAGACCTGAATCCATTAGGTCGCCTATTACCGATCACATCTAAGTTATGAACTTAGATGTGATTGGTAACAGCTCGATCCTGCAGGACTCGCTGACACTAAATCTGTCAGTCCCGCTGACCTGACGGATACAGGATACAGCTCTATATACATTATATAATATATTTATTTTAATTAGCGGGGGCAGGTTTATGGGGAAGGATTAGGGCCTGTTCACATCAGCGTTGGCTTTCCGTTCTGGGGTTCCGTGGGAGGTTTCCGTCGGGTGAACCCCGCAACGGAAAGTCAAACTGAAACCACAGCTTCCGTTTCAGTCACCATTGAAATCAATGGTGACGGAAACATTGCTAATGGTTTCCGTTCGTCACCATTCCGGCAGGTTTCCGTTTTTGTGACGGAATCAATAGCGCAGTCGACTGCGCTAATGGTGACGGAAACGGAAGCTGTGGTTTCAGTTTGACTTTCCGCTGCGGGGTTACCTCCGACGGAACCCCAGAATGGAAAGCCAACGCTGATGTGAACAGGCCCTAAGGCTTCTTTCACACTAGCATTAATATACGTTTACCTCTCTTCCGTCAGAGGAAGAGAGGATCGATACGTTAAACGGAAAGCAACGGTTCCATTAGAATTACCATTGCTTTCAATGGTAATTCTTTTGTATCAGTTGCTTTCTGTTTGTCTCCGTTCGCTAAGTTTCCTTTTTTTTTAAAGGAAACAAAAGTGCAGTCTGCAGAACTTTTATTTCCGTTCAAAAGAACGGAAACCTAGTGAACGGAGACAAACGGAAAGCAACTGATACAAAAGAATTACCATTGAAAGCAATGGTAATTCTAATGGAACCGTTGCTTTCCGTTTAACGTATCGATCCTCTCTTCCTCTGACGGAAGAGGGGTAAACGTATATTAATGCTAGTGTGAACAAAGCCCAATACAAGATATTAATATTAAAAAAAAAAAAAACCCCAGATGAGATTTGAACCAGCAACCTCCATATGTAAGGCAGACAAGCTAACTACTACTCTATAGAAGCTGTCATGGTCAATCCCTGTGAAACTGTAGTAGTTGAGGGTTTACAATTAGTCTCTCCTGTCTCTCTGCTGCGTGTGGGTGGTGACTGGTCAGAGACTCACAGTCAGGCTGGCTGCCGCAGCTGCCGCATTCAGTGTGCACTGTGAGACTCACCAGTCACAGCCCTGTTTGTAGCTTTCCCACGCTAATTAAGCACAGGAAAGCTACAAAGCCAGGAGTATACTGCAAAGGGGTGGGGGTGGGTCTGGGCGTTTTACTGACAGCAGAGGGCTCTATAGGGGGGAATTATCCCCCCACCATAGAGCCCTGACTAGTTACTATACTGAAAGGTTAGGGGGGTCTGAGCATCTGACTGACTGCTCTAAAGGGGGGGGGGGGGGCAGAATCCCCCCTATAGAGCTCTCTGCAGTAAGTCAGACGCTCAGACCCTCCCCCACCCACACTAATCCTTTCATTATAGGCAGAAAAGAAATGGAGACAGCACTACCAAATTTTCAAAGTGAAGATCCTTTATTCCACGGTGCAACGTTTCAGCTCAATACGAGCCTTTCTCAAGCCTTTCATTATAGTGATGTGAGGGCTCTATGGGGTGGATTATTCCAGCCCCATAGAGCCCTCTGCTGTCGGTAAAATGCCCAGACTCCCCCTTGCAGTATACTTACGTCACTGGTCCCGGTCCCAGCAAGGCAGGAACTTACCTCTGCTGCTCGTCGCTCCTCCTGCAGACTTGCTCCTCTCTGGCTGCATGTGCTGTGTGCAGCGTCAGAGAGGAGGAGGAGGATGAGTATTACAGACGTTTGGCACGTCTCTCCCCGGTCCAGTCCGTCCCGGGCTGAAAATGCCGCCCCCCCCCCGTTTGGGTAGGTGGTGCCGACTGAGGCCGTCAGCTCACCTGGCCTCATGGCAGATGCGGCACTGGTAACACCCATATATAAACAGCACAAGATCCACCATTGACAATAGGTGATGGACACAGCTCCCCTCCTCCCCCTCTCTGCACAATGGCCTCTGCAGAGAATTTTTTTTTTTTTTTTAAAACTACAATAAAAAAATAAAATAGATTAAAAAAAATTAAAGAATACGTTTCACTGTCTGATTTTAATTAACAAATGTAAAAAATAGTTATTTGGCTGTGTTTTTTTGCATTCATCATGTAGTTTAAATAACGTGTTCACAGTTCGGGTCGTTACGATCGTGGCGCTATATATGTGTCTCTTTTTTATACTTCTACAAATTAAACCGCCTTATGGTAAAAATTGTTACTGTGAACTTTTACGTTTTTTTTAAATAAACTTTAATTGTATTTAATATATTTTTTTTAGTCCCACTAGGGAACTTCACGATGCAATCTGCTGATGCACAACTAAATAGGATTATAGTCATGACCGGCCCGTCTGCCTTTGTTAGGCCATCGGCTGCCATGGCATCCCATCCGCGGCCGGTTTATGTGTTTGCAGGTCGTTGATGGCTGACAGAGGGAGCTCCCTCCTTATGTCACACCACTTAAATGCTGTGGTCGCTATTGAGCGTTACAGCTCCCTCGGTGATCACACGAGCACAGCTTCTTCATTGGACACTTGTCTTCCAGCCCTGACACTGTAAGGCTGATGGTTTTATACTGACAACTCATGGCCTATAAAAGGTCCCATGTGGTAATGCCTGTTATACATTCGGTATGTCTTAACCCCTTCCCAATTATTTTTTAGGTTTTTAATTTTTGTTTTTTCCTCCCCACCTTCCAAATTACATAACTTTTTTATTATTCTGTCGATTATAGCCAGCAGAATAGAGGACCGGGTCTGCTGCCAGATTTGTGGGAAGTACCTAAATGCAGAGTCAGCTGCGGGTACCTGAGATGTAGCTGGAGCAGGAAGAGGGATTCATGGATGTTGGCGGTAGACAATATAGAATGGTATGGAAGTAGTGGACTCACTTGTGTGGTTGTTATGTGAGAACTTGGCCCATGGAAGAAGCTGTACCCAGTCATCCTGCTGCATGGAGATGAAATAACAAAGATAATTCTCCATGATCTGGTTAATCCTCTCGAATTGACCATTGGACTGGGGATGGTAGGCTGAGGAAAAGTCCACTTTCACATCCAGGAGCCTACAGGGGGCTCTCCAGAATTTCGAGTGGAACTGAACCCTCTGATCAGACACGATATAAAGGGGCAAGCAGAAGATGTGCTGAATGAAGAGATTTGCCAGTCGAGGAGCAGAAGGTAGGCTTGTCAGTGGAATAAAATGTGCCATCTTCGAGAACCGGTCCACCACCACTGAGACCATATTGCATCCTGCTGAGGGAGGAAGATCTGTGACAAAGTCCATTGCAATATGCTGCAAGGGGCCGTTGGGCACAGGCAGATGTTGGAGCAGACCGGCAGGCTTGGAATGAGAAACCTTGTTAGACGCACAGACAGTGTGGGTCACCAGAAATGACGAGCAATCAGATCTTGAGTCTTATGAACACCCACGTGCCCAGCAAGTTTGTAGCTGTGTCTACAGCGAAGAATTCTCCTCATGTCTGCCAACCGAACAAAAGCCCTCCCCGGAGGTATGTCTAACTTGCAGGGGATTAGCAGTAATAATGCAGGATGGGTCTGTGATACATTGAGGGGTCTCCACAGTGTCTTTTTTTTGTTTCAAACGACCAGGACAGGGCATCAGCCCCCACATTTTTGTCAGTGGGACGGTAGTGGAGCACAAATTGGAAATGGGTGAAGAACAGCTACCACTTGGCTTGACGGTTTTTAGCCGTTGAGCCAACTGGAGATAAGTGAGGTTCTTGTGGTCGGTCTATATTAGGATGGGATGAGCTGCACCCTTTAGCAGAGGTCTTCACTCTTCCAGAGTGTAGCGTCTATGGCCGCGGTTCCGTCGGGTTCACTCACTCCCAACGCCCGCAGCCATGGATATGGGAGTGCTGGTCCCAATCTCCTTCCTAGGAGAAGCCAGCGCTCACTTTCGCTCTGGTCCGCAGTGTCCCGTACGGAGTGCGCGCATGCTCGTGCCCACTCTTAAAGGCATGGTGTTGCCCTAAAAACATGTTTTTTTTTTAAAAATTAAACATTTAGTGTGTAGGTGATTAAACATTGTCCAAATTTTTTTTATTTTTTTCGCGAGTCAGGAAATATTATAAATTTTTTCTAATTTATAATACTACCCATTTTTGGTCACTAGATGGAGCTAGTTCCCAAAATTGCAGCATTGCAACATTGGGTTAAAAGCCCTCGCTCTAGTGAGCTCTCAGCATCCCCCCCTCCTTTATCCTGGCTAGTGCCGGGATAAACGAGGGGTTTGAAAGGTTTAACCTCCTACACTGTGTGTCGCCATTTTTTGAGGTAACCCACAGTGTAGTAGGTTTACATACAGTAGTAAACACACACAAACACTAACATACATTGAAATCTCTTACCTGCTCCTGCCGCCGCGGCTCCCTCCGGCCCGTCCGCTCCCTTTGCTGCCGCTGTTCCATGTGCACAAGTCCGGAAGCCGCGACCGGAAGTAGTAATATTACAGTCCGGCCGCGACTTCCGGTCCACAGGAAAATGGCGCCGGACGGCGCCAATTTCGAATAGGACTGTGTGGGAGCGGCGCATGCGCAGTTCCCACACAGACGCCGTACACGGACGTGAATGGGACGGGAGCCGTTCACAGTCCCTATGGGACTGTGGCTGCCGTACTCCATGTCTGTGTGTGTCGTTAATCGACACACACAGAAATGGAACAAAAAATGGCAGCCCCCATAGGGAAGAAAAAGTGTAAAAATAAGAAACAGTAAAACACAAACACACAAATGAATATAAACGTTTTTATTACAGCACTAACATCTTTAACATATAAAAAAATTATTTGCCATGACACTGTTCCTTTAAACGGCCATCGAGCGCGCATGAAAATAATCATGATCATCAACCCACATGATTTCCTGGTCTATAAGAAGGCCCCAGCCCTTCTGATCCTTGCCTGAGTGTTGTTAGTATATCCCAAGTCTGTCTTGCAAATGGTCCCTTAGTGTTTCCTGTTCCAGTTGTTACCTGTTACCTGTTCCTGTATCTCGTGCTGTGTTCTTGTTCCTGTGCCTACTATTGTTGGAGTCGTGTCCTACTGCACCTGCTGTCATGTGCCATGTCCAGTGTCTTCTGCCACGTCCAGTGTCTTCTGCCACATCTTGTACTGCCTGCCACATCTGGCACAACCTGCTCCACCGACCTCCATCCGTGCTGAAGCCACAGCCACTGTCTGGACTAGTTCAGGTACCCGAGTGTTACGAACTGCTATAGACTTTTATATAGACTGAGACCTGGTCAGCTGTCCAGGAGATACAGTCAGAGATCCATGACCTTCGCACACGCCAGGATTAACTACTTGAGGCTGTAAAGTCTATCATGGTCCGTCTGGATCAACTCACTGTTCCACCTCCGGTTCTTCTTCCAGAGGCTGTTGCTGTACGTTCCGGATCCACAGTTTCTCTGCCTCTTCCTCATTGTTATGACGGTGATCTAGAGCATGTAGAGGATTTATTAACCAATGCACGGTTCATTTTAGGCTACGGGCTCATCTCTTCCCCTCCGAGGAGGCCAAAGTAGCATTTATCATCTCCCTTCTTGTTGGCAAGGTCCTTGCATGGGCGAACATCTTGGAACAACAAGGACCTGTATCCTCGGACCTAGCCTTGTTCCTGCAGTCATTTTGTGCTGTGTTCGAGGAGCCGGGTCGAACATCCTCTGCCGCGGCCAGTCTGTTGACCCTCAAGCAAGAGGGTTCCACAGTAGGGGAGTATGCTATCTCCTTCCGTACCCTGGCAGCCGAGCTGGTATGGAACAATGAGGCACTGGTGGCGACCTTCTGGCAGGGACTGTCCTCTCTCATCAAGGACGAACTGGCGGCCCGCGACCTTCCTTCTACCTCGGATGCCCTCATCCTGTTAGCCACTCGGGTTGACATGAGAATACGGGAGCACACTCAAGAGGTTGGGCAGGAGAGCCGGGTCCACAGACCAGCACCCTCGGTCCAGAGACCACTATTGCCTTCCCCTAGTTCACTACTTGAAGAACCCATGCAGGTAGACAGAGTCCGGTTGTCTGAACAAGAGAAGCAGCGAAAACGCTCCTCTGGAGTATGTATGTATTGTGGCCTTAAGGGTCATTTTGTGCGCCAATGCCCACAGAAACCGGGAAACTCCAGTACCTAGGGTTGGTTGGAGAGGCAACTCTAGGTGGGACATCTCCAAATGTTAAAACATCTTCCAAATTATCGATTCCTGAGGCCATCATCTCCGTAGAGATGTCACATCGCTCCTCCGCCTATGTTGACTCTGGAGCAGCTGCTAATTTCATCCAGCAGGATCTAGTGGATCGTTTACATCTACCCACAGTTCTTCTGGAGAGACTCCTGGTTGTTGCCTCTGTGAATGGTCTACCATTGCCCGATCCGATTGTGTTCATCACAGAGCCGTTAACACTATGCGTCGGAGCTCTTCATTCGGAGCAGATTGCCTTCCTTATACTCCCTAAGGCTATCAATCCTATCCTGCTGGGTCTGCCATGGCTTTGCCTACACGCCCCGGTTCTTGACTGGGGTTCCGGAGAGATTCTTCAATGGGGTTTCAGATGACCTAGCCATTGCCTGTCACAAGTTCGTCCTGTTATGCTCCCTCTGCCTCAGTCACTCTCCAATCTACCATCTCAGTATGCCAGTTTTGCGGATGTCTTCTGCAAGCGAGAAGCTGAGACGTTGCCTCCACATCGGAATTATGACTGCTCCATTAAACTGGTTCCAAATGCTTCTCTTCCCCGTGGATGGGTATAGCCTCTCTCCTTGCCAGAGACTTTATCCATGTCAGCCTATATCAAGGAGAATTTGGAGAGGGGTATTATACGAAAATCTTCCTCCCCGTCTGGGGCCAGCTTCTTCTTCGTTAAGAAGAGAGACGGATCTCTTTGACCTTCCTTGACTACCGTGGTCTCAACCAGATCACGGTCCAGAATAAATTCCCCTTTGCCACTTACTCTACCGTTGTAATGAAAGGGGTAGGGAAACGGACAAGTGAGCCCTAATCTACCCGCCACTCTGTCCCTGCCTACTTGCAACGACCCGCCCTAGGCGACGGGGTACAACTGGGCGGTGGTCCCTACGCTCAGTAAGTGCACGAGACAAACATAAAAGGGAATACAAAGCAAAGGGAAAGGGGCAGTTGCCCACGGCAACACCGTGAGCAACAGAGTGGAGAACGAGCCAAGTCAAACCAGGAGAGCACGAGGTACCAAACGCAGAGCAGAAGAGTAGTCAGTAAGCCAGGGTCAGAATGGAGCAGGATCAAATAGTTAGGAGCTGTAGCTGGGCCAGGAAACCACACGGAAAGAATCACAAGCAAGGGAGAAAAACAGGAAAGGCAGGAATAAATAGACAGAGGGCGGGAGCTAGCTCCGTCTGGCCAGGCTGCGATAGGTTCTCCCACTCCTAAGCCTGCCATCCTGAGTGGTGGAAGAAGGAGTCAGTCTCAGAGACGTAGATTCAGGTGTAGACTGATTACCTATGGGAGTTAACCCCGAAGCTGTGCCTGGCAGATCCTTTACAGTACCCCCCCTTTTATGAGGGGCCACCGGACCCTTTCTAAGTGGACCTGGTTTACTGGGGAAACGAAGGTGGAACTTCCTGACCAATACCCCAGCGTGAACATCCCGGGCGGGTACCCAAGTCCTCTCCTCAGGCCCGTATCCTCTCCAATGGACCAGGTACTGGAGGGAGCCTTGGACCATCTTGCTGTCCACAATCTTGGCCACCTCGAATTCCACCCCCTCAGGGGTGAGAACGGGAACAGGAGGTTTCCTCGTGGGAGCCAAAGACGGGGAGCAGCGTTTAAGGAGGGAGGCATGAAATACGTAGTGTATACGAAAAGACGGGGGTAACTCCAGCCGGAAGGAGACAGTATTGAGGACTTCAATGACCTTATACGGCCCAATAAACCGGGGAGCAAACTTCTTGGACGGGACCTTAAGACGCAAGTTCCTAGACGATAACCACACCAGATCCCCGACTATAAACAAGGGGTTAGCAGAACGTTTTCTATCAGCCTGAGTTTTTTGTACGCTCCGGGACGCCTCTAGGTTCTTCTGAACCTAGGCCCAGACTGTGCACAGTTCCCGATGAACGACCTCTACCTCGGGATTGTTGGAACTACCAGGTGAAATGGAGGAGAACCGTGGATTAAACCCAAAATTACAGAAAAAGGGGAAAATTCAGCGAGAGGAATGAATGAGACCCAATCATATTAACAGTCAGAGATAAAACACCTTAAATATTGTTCTAGAGATTGATTAGTCCTCTCAGTTTGGCAATTGGTTTCAGGATGGAAGGCAGAGGAGAAGGACAGATCAATCTCCAACTTCTTACAGAAGGCTCTCCAAAACAAAGAAACAAATTGTACCCCTCTGTCCGAAACAATATTGACAGGGACCCCATGGAGACGCAGGATGTGTTTGACAAACAAGGTAGCTAACGTCTTGGCGTTGGGTAGTTTCTTGAGGGGCACAAAGTGGCACATCTTACTGAAGCGGTCTACTACCACCCACACCACCGACTTGCCTTGGGATGGAGGCAAATCGGTGATAAAATCCATGGAGATATGTGTCCAAGGTCTCTGGGGAATGGGCAACGAACGTAGTAAGCCCGCTGGTCGGGACCTGGGAGTCTTGGACCTAGCACAAACCTCACAAGCGGCAACGTAGGCCTTAACGTCTTTAGGCAACCCAGGCCACCAATAGGTTCTGGCAATGAGGTGTTTGGTACCCAGGATGCCGGGATGACCAGATAGTGCGGAGTCATGATTTTCCCTAAGTACCATTAGCCGGTATTGCAGGGGAACAAACAGCTTGTCCTCAGGAAGGTTCCCGGGAGCTGAACCTTGATCAGCCGCAATTTCAGAGACTAAATCAGAATCAATAGAAGAAATGATTATACCGGGAGGCAAAATACAAGCAGGATCTTCCTCCGAAGGAGGGCTGGCCATGAAGCTACGCGACAGTGCATCGGCCTTAATATTTTTAGACCCAGCCCTATAGGTAACCAAAAAGTTGAATCTGGTAAAAAATAGCGCCCATCGAGCTTGTCTCGGGTTTAGCCTCCGGGTAGATTCTAGGAAAACCAGATTCTTGTGGTCGGTAAGGACCGTTACCTGGTGCCTAGCCCCACTCTTCAAATGCCCATTTGATGGCTAAAAGTTCGCGGTTGCCAATATCATAGTTACTCTCAGTGGGCGAAAACTTCCTGGAGAAGTAGGCACAGGGGCGGAGATGGGTGAGGGACCTGGTACCCTGGGACAAGACAGCCCCCACTCCCACCTCGGATGCGTCAACTTCCACGATAAATGGCTCCATTTGGTTGGGCTGAACCAGCACCGGGGCCGAGATAAAGCACTTCTTAAGGACCTCAAAAGCCTGGACGGCCTCAGGAGACCAGTGGAGGAGATCAGCACCTTTGCGAGTGAGGTCCGTAAGAGGCTTAGCGATGACCGAGAAGTTAGCAATAAATCTCCTTTAATAATTAGCGAACCCCAAAAAACACTGTAACGCCTTCAGGGAATTCATGAGGAGTGAGGATTTGACCCAAAAATGGTATCTCCTGTACCCCAAACACACATTTTTCGGTTTTTGCAAACAGTTTGTTTTCCCGAAGGATCTGGAGCACCTTCCGGACATGCTCAATGTGGGAGCGCCAGTCCTTGGAAAACACCAGTATGTCATCAAGGTACACTACCAGAAATATCCCCAGGTAATCTCTCAAAATCTCATTTATGAAATTCTGGAAGACCGCCGGAGCATTACACAACCCAAAGGGCATGACGAGGTATTCGAAATGACCTTCGGGCGTGTTAAACGCAGTCTTCCACTCATCCCCCTCTTTGATGCGGATAAGGTTATACGCCCCCCGTAGATCAAACTTAGAGAACCATTGGGCCCCCTGGACTTGATTAAAGAGATCAGGAATCAAAGGAAGGGGATACTGGTTCCTTACAGTGACCTTATTCAAGTTACGGTAGTCAATGCATGGCCTAAGACCACCATCCTTCTTCCCTACGAAGAAGAAGCCAGCACCTACCGGAGAAGTAGATGGGCGAATGTAACCCTTGGCCAGGCATTCCTGGATATACTCTCTCATGGCTTCACGTTCGGGACAAGAAAGATCAAATATCCTACCCTTAGGAAGCTTAGCTCCTGGTACCAATTCGATAGCGCAATCGTATTCTCTATGAGGAGGTAACATTTCGGAGGCCTCCTTAGAGAAAACATCAGCGAAGTCCCGAACAAGCTCAGGTAGCGTGTTCACCTCCTCAGGCGGAGAAATAGAATTAACAGAAAAACATGACGTCAAACATTCATTACCCCATTTGGTAAGCTCCCCAGTATTCCAGTCAAACGTGGGATTATGCAACTGCAACCAGGGAAGGCCTAAAACCAAATCGGACGATAATCCCTGCATCAACAGTACAGAGCACTGCTCCAAATGCATGGAGCCAACAAGGAGTTCAAAAACAGGGGTATGCTGTGTAAAATAACCATTAGCAATAGGAGTGGAGTCGATACCCACTATCGGGACAGGTTTAGGCAAATCAATCAAAGGCATAGCAAGAGACATAGCAAATTCCACAGACATGATATTAGCAGAGGACCCTGAATCCACGAAGGCACTGCCGGTAGCAGACCTACCACCAAAAGAGACCTGAAAGGGAAGCAAGATCTTATTACGTTTCATATTTACGGGAAATACCTGTGCGCCCAAGTGACCTCCCCGATGATCACTTAGGCGCGGAAGTTCTCCGGCTGCATTCTTACGCTTAGGACAGTTGTTCACTTGATGCTTGTCATCCCCACAGTAGAAGCAGAGACCATTCTTCCTGCGGAAATCTCTACGTTGTTGGGGGGACACGAAGGCCCCGAGTTGCATAGGTACCTCTGAGTCTTCCGGGGAAGAACGAAGCAACGGAACCTCGGGAGGCATCATGGGGGAGTCGGAGGAGAAAACACATAAACGTTCGCGTTGTCGTTCCCTGAGACGTCGGTCAAGTCGTACCGCTAAAGCCATAACCTGGTCTAGGGAGTCAGAAGAGGGATAGCTAACTAGCAGGTCTTTCAGGGCATTCGACAGACCCAACCTAAACTGGCACCTTAAGGCAGGGTCATTCCACCGAGAAGCTACGCACCACTTCCTAAAGTCAGAACAATACTCCTCAACAGGTCTCTTACCCTGACGTAAGGTCACCAGCTGACTCTCGGCAAAGGCAGTCTTGTCAGTCTCGTCATAAATGAGTCCGAGAGCAGAAAAGAAAAGATCAACGGAGGAAAGTTCAGGGGCGTCAGGAGCCAAGGAGAAGGCCCATTCTTGGGGCCCGTCCTGGAGCCGGGACATAATTATACCCACTCGCTGGCTCTCAGAACCTGAGGAGTGGGGCTTTATGCGAAAGTAAAGCCTACAACTCTCCCGAAAGGAGAGAAAAGCCCTCCGGTCCCCTGAGAACCGGTCGGGCAACTTGAGGTGGGGTTCAGGAGGTGAGGTGAGGGGAACTACCAAGGTAGCATCAGGAGAGCACGAGGTACCAAACGCAGAGCAGAAGAGTTGTCAGTAAGCCAGGGTCAGAATGGAGCAGGATCAAATAGTTAGGAGCTGTAGCTGGGCCAGGAAACCACACGGAAAGAATCACAAGCAAGGGAGAAACAGGAAAGGCAGGTATAAATAGACAGAGGGCGGGAGCTAGCTCCGTCTGGCCAGGCTGCGATAGGCTCTCCCAGTCCTAAGCCTGCCATCCTGAGTGGTGGAAGAAGGAGTCAGTCTCAGAGACGTAGATTCAGGTGTAGACTGATTACCTATGGGAGTTAACCCCGAAGCTGTGCCTGGCAGAACCTTTACAACCGTTCAAAAGTTTGGGGTCACACAGACAATTTTGTGTTTTCCATGAAAACTCACACATATTTATCAAATGAGTTGCAAAATGACTAGAAAATATAGTCAAGACATTGACAAGGTTAGAAATAATGATTTTTATTTGAAATAATAATTTTCTCCTTCAAACTTTGCTTTTGTCAAAGATTGCTCCATTTGCAGCAATTACAGCATTGCAGACCTTTGCCATTCTAGCTGTTAATTTGCGGAGGTAATCGGGAGAAATTTCACCCCATGCTGCCAGAAGCCCCTCCCACAAGTTGGATTGGCTTGATGGGCACTTCTTGCGTACCATACTGTCAAGCTGCTCCCACAACAGCTCTATGGGGTTGAGATCTGGTGACTGCGCTGGCCACTCCAATACAGATAGCATACCAGCTGCCTACTTCTTCCCTAAATAGTTCTTGCATAATTTGGAGGTGTGCTTTGGGTCATTGTCCTGTTGTAGGATGAAATTGGCTCTAATCAAGCGCTGTCCACAGGGTATGGCATGGCGTTGCAAAATGGAGTGATAGCCTTCCTTATCCAAAATCCCTTTTACCTTGTCCACTTTACCAGCACCAAAGCAACCCCAGACCATCACATTACCTCCACCATGCTTGACAGATGGCGTCAGTCACTCTTCCAGCATCTTTTCAGTTGTTCTGCGTCTCACAAATGTTCTTCTGTGTGATCCAAACACCTCAAACTTCGATTCGTCTGTCCATAACACTTTTTTCCAATCTTCCTCTGTCCAATGTCTGTGTGCTTTTGCCCATATTAATCTTTTCCTTTTATTAGCCAGTCTCAGATATGGCTTTTTCTTTGCCACTCTGCCCTGAAGGCCAGCATCCCGGAGTCGCCTCTTCACTGTAGACGTTGACACTGGCGTTTTGCGGGTACTATTTAATGAAGCTGCCAGTTGAGGACCTGTGAGGAGTCTATTTCTCAAACTAGAGACTCTAATGTACTTGTCTTGTTGCTCAGTTGTGCAGCGGGGCCTCCCACTTGTCTTTCTACTCTGGTTAGAGCCTGTTTGTGCTGTCCTCTGAAGGGAGTAGTACACACCGTTGTAGGAAATCTTCAGTTTCTTGGCAATTTCTCGAATGGAATAGCCTTAATTTCTAAGAACAAGAATAGACTGTCGAGTTTCACATGAAAGCTCTCTTTTTCTAGCCATTTGGAGAGTTTAATCGAACCCACAAATGTAATGCTCCAGATTCTCAACTAGCTCAAAGGAAGGTCCGTTTTATAGCTCCTCTAAACAGCAAAACTGTTTACAGCGGTGCTAACATAATTGCACAAGGGTTTTCAAGTGTTTTCTAATCATCCATTAGCCTTCTAACACAGTTATCAAACACAATGTACCATTAGAACACTGGAGCGATGGTTGCTGGAAATGGGCCTCTATACACCTATGTAGATATTGCATTAAAAAAAAAGACGTTTGCAGCTAGAATAGTCATTTACCACATTAGCAATGTATAGAGTGCATTTATGATTAATTTAATGTTATCTTCATTGAAAAAAACTGTGCTTTTCTTTCAAAAATAAGGAAATTTCTAAGTGACCCTAAACTTTTGAATGGTAGTGTTTATCCGAGCTGTTTGATCTCATACGAGGAGCCAAAAAAATTTCTAAGCTAGACCTGCTGGGGGCTCATAACCTAATCCGGATTCGCTGGGGTGACGAATGGAAGACGGCATTTAACACCCGTGACGGGCACTACGAATTCCTAGTGATGCTCTTCGGACTGTGTAACGCTCCCGCAGTCTTTCAGGAATTCGTCAATCATATCTTCCGAGATATCCTCTATATGTGTGATGTAGTTTATCTCGATGATATTTTGATTTTCTCCCCAGATCTGATGACCCATCGGTGGCATGTCCGTCAGGTTCTCCTGCGACTAAGGGAGAATCGCTTATATGCCAAGTTGGAGAAGTGCGTCTTTGAAAAGAGGACTTTACCCTTTCTGGGCTACTCCATCTCGGATCAAGGTCTTCAGATGGATCCTGAGAAACTAAAGTCTGTCCTGGAATGGTCACGTCCTCAAGGACTGGGGGCCATACAGCGGTGTCTGGGATTCGCCAATTTCTACCGGCAGTTTATTCCAAACTTCTCATCTCTGACGGCTCCGATCTATACCCTTACCAAGAAGGGTGTGAATGCCAAGGTGTGGACTCCAGAGGCAGAGTCTGCATTTATTAGCCTCAAGAAAGCCTTCACTTCAGCCTCTATCCTCTATCATCCTGACATATCTCGTCAGTTCTCATTAGAGGTGGACGCTTCCTCTGTTGGTGCAGGTGCACTTCTGTTCCAAAGGAAAGGCAGTAGTATGTGGCTATTACTCGAGACTTTTTTCTTCTGCAGAGCGCAATTCCTCTATTTTGCTGCCAGTCGATCGCATGAAGCGAAAAGCAGATACAAAGAGAAGAGAGCCGCCTCAATATATTCCGGGTACCAAAGTCTTGCTGTCCTCTCGGAACGTTCGTTTGAAGGTGCCTTCATACAAGTTTGCTCCCAATTTCTTGGTCCTTTTGAAATTCTGCAACAGATAAACCCTGTCTCCTATAAGCTGTGGCTGTCCCTATCCTCAGAATCCCCAACTCCTTTCATGTGTCTCTCGTGAAACCAGTGGTCCTGAACCATCCCAGCGGTTCTTCTGATGTGTTCGAGGTGAGGGAGATTCTGGACTGCAAAAGGGTAGGAGGAAGGACTTTCTATTTGGTGGGCTGGAGAGGGTTTGGTCCTGAGGAGAGCTCCTGGGAGCCAGAAGAGAACCTCAGTGCTCCTGCTCTCATTAAGAAATTCCTCTCTGGCTCCAAGAAAAGGGGGCGTAAGAGGGGGGATACTGTAGCACCATGGCCGCGGGCCACCGGGTTCACTCACCTCCCCACGCCCGCAGCCATGGATCTGTGAACGCTTTTCCCCATCTTCTTCCTAGGAGACGCCAGCATTCACTTCTGCTCCGGTCTGCTGTGTCCCGTAGGGTGCGCGCTCACGCTCGTGCCCGCTCTTAAAGTGCCAGCGCGCAAACATGAAAATAATCAACCCACATGATTTCCTGGTCTATAAGAAGGCCCCAGCCCTTCTGATCCTTGCCTGAGCGTTGTTAGTATATCCCTAGTCTGTCTTGCAAATGGTCCCTGTGTTTCCCGTTCCAGTTGTTACCTGTGCCCTGTTACCTGTTCCTGTATCCCGTACTGTTTTCTTATTTTCTTGTTCCTGTGCCTACTAGTGTTGGAGACATGTCCTACTGCACCTGCTATCGTTTGCCACGTCCAGTGTCTTCTGCCACATCTACTGCCCGCCACATCTGGTGCAACCTACTGCACCGACCTCCATCCGTGCTGAAGCCACAGCCACTGTCTGGACTAGTTCAGGTACCCGAGTATTACAAACTGCTATAGACTTACGAACTGCTATAGACTTTTGTATAGACTGAGACCTGGTCAGCTGCCTCTCCGCTATGGCGGAGCGGCCTAGTGGTTCCACACACCCTGTGACCATGACAGAGCCAATTTGATGGCCAGTAACTCTTGATCCCCAATAGAGTAATTGCGCTATGCAGGGTAAAAACGTTTCGAGTAATAGCCACACACCAATGCCTTTCCTTTGAAACTTCTTTGGAACAGTAGTGCACCTGTACCAACAGAGGAAGCGTCCACCTCCAACGAGATCTGCCGAGACACGTCAGGATGATGGAGGATTGAGGCTGAAGTGAAGACTTTCTTGAGGCTATTAAATGCTGATTCTGCCTCTGGAGTCCACACCTTGGCGTTCATACCTTTCTTGGTAAGAATAGTGATGGGGCCGTCAATAATAAGAAGTTTGGGATAAACTGCCGGTAGAAGTTGGCGAATCCAAAATAAAACGCTTTATGGACCGCAGTCTCCGAGGACGTGGCCATTCCAGGACGCACTTTTCTTTCTCAGGATCCATCTTGAGACCCTGATCCGAGATGGTGTAGCCCAAGAAGGGCAGAGAATTTTTATCAAAAATGCACTTCTACAGCTTGACATACAGACGATTCTCCCTTAAACGCAGCAGAAATTGACGGACATGCCTCCAATGTGTCGTCTGATCTGGAGAGATTATCAAAATATCATCAAGATAGACCACAACACAGAAATAGGGGAGGTCTCGGAATATATCATTGATTCCTGGAAGACTGCGGGTGCGTTACACAGTCCGATGGGCATCACCAAGTATTTGTAGTGCCCGTCTTGCGTTTTGAATGCCGTCTTTCACTCATCACCTTGATGGATTCGGATTAAATTGTAAGCCGCACGCAAGTCTAGTTTAGAGAAAATCCTGGCTCCACGTATGCGGTCAGATAGTTCGGATATTAGTGGCAACGGGTCTTTATTCTTGACTGTGATCTGGTTGAGACCACGGTAGTCAATGCAGGGTCGAAGAGATCCGTCTTAATTTTTAACGCAGAAGAAACTGGCCCCCGGCCGCGGAAGAGGATTTTCGTATGAAACCCCTCTCCAGATTCTCGTTGACATAGGTTAACCTAGACGGAGTCTCTGGCAAGGAGAGTGGATATACCCATCCACAGGGAGGCATTAGGAACCAGTTCAATCGGACAGTCGTACGCCCGGTGTGGAGGAAGCATCTCAGCCTCCTTCTTGCTGAAGACATCTGCAAACTGCAAATAATGAGTGGGTAATCCCGTTAACGACTGAGACAGAAGGCAAAACAGGATGGATCTCTAACAGGCAGCGGTGGAGACATTTGGAGCCCCATTGGAGATCCCCGAAATTCCAGTCCAGGACTGGGTCATGAAGCCGGAGCCAACGCAGGCCCAGCAAAACAAGATTCACAGCTTTAGGCAAGACAAGGAATGTAATCTGTTTGATATGAAGGGCTCCCACTTGGAGCTTCAGTGGCTTGGTCACAGACACCATAGGATCGGGCAGAGGACGTCCATTCACCGAGGCAACAGCCAAGGTTGTCTCCAAAGAAACCGTCGGCAACTGGAGCTGATCCACTAGATCCTGTTGGATAAAGTTTGCCGCGGACCCGCAGTCCAGCTAGGCAGAGGCCTTCTCATCGGACAATATAATCACGGGTTTGGACAATTTTGGAGAGAGTTTCTTATATAGAGCTGTTCCGCCTAGGGTTGTTTCTCCAACCAATCCTAGACACTGGAGTTTTTTGGCTTCTGGAGACACAAACTCACAAAATGGCCTCCTAAGCCGCAATATAGACACAGTCCCAAAGTGCGTCTGCCTTTTTTTTTTCTCCTGCACTGACCATTTGAGCCGGTCCACTTGCCTAGGCTCTACTGGTGGAATCACTGATGAGGGAAGCAGGGGTTGCTGGAAAATAGGAGCCAGCCTAGGGAGTCTTCTCTCCCGGTGGACATCTTGGGACCGTTACCAGTTGCTCATGTCGATCCGGGTGGCCAGAAGGATGAGATTGTCCAGGGTAGGTGGCAGCTCTCGAGTGGCAAGCTCGTCTTTAATCATAGAAGACATGAATGTAGCCACCAAGGCCTCGTTGTTACAGGCCATGGTATGAAACTGAATGTCGTACTCACCCATGGGGAAGTCTCCCTGGCAAAGGATCAGCAGTGATGCAGCTGCAGAAGAGACACTCGCAGGTTCCTCAAATACTATACGTAAAGTCTGTAAAAAAAACAAAACTCTAAGTCGTGGATCTCTGGTTCCTGGTTGTCCCAAATGGGGTACGCCCATGCCAGGGCCTTGCCAGTAAGGAGAGAGATTATGAAGGCGATCCTTGCATCATCAGAAGGAAAGGCCTTTGCATGCACTCTGAAGTCAATCTGGCATTGGTTCAGAAACCCCCTGCAGGTCCTCGCGTCCCCGTCATAGCGAGGAGGTAGTGGCAGGGAGAATCGGGGATAGTCACTAGTACTGACAGGAGATGTAGCAAGAGGAACAGCAGGAGGAACAGGTGCCGCGAAGACTGCAGCTTGTGCATCTAGCCGATGTGCAATGGCATTCACCGCCTGGAGAAGTTGGTCATGTCGTTAGCAAAGATCTCGCATGTCTGCCTGTTTGACTTGTGACCAGCGGGGTCCATGGCCTGAGCTTACTTATAAGTTAATCATGTCCCCCTTAGTCGTCTCTTTTCAAGGCTAAATAGGTTTAATACCTTTAATCTTTCCTCATAACTTAGATTCTCCATGCACCTTATTAGCTTCATTTCTCTTCTTTTGTATTTTTTTCCAAATCTAGGGCCTCCTTTCTATGAACTGGAGCCCAAAACTGAACTGCATATTCTGCATGAGGCTGCACTAATTCTTTGTGAAGTGGTAATATTATATGCCTGTCTGGCGAGTCCATGCCTCTATTAATACACGACAATATCTTGCTGGCCTTAGAAGCAGTTGATTGAAATTGTTGGTAGGGCGTGTGGTGGTGGTGGGGGGGCGTGTTGCTGTTGTGCTGTCAGGTCGGCTGCGGACGGTGTCGCTAGGGAGGGTGTGTGCATGCGCTTGCTCTTCCGCTGTCGGCGGACTGGGGCGAGGCTGGTCTCTCGCGGTAGATCACGTGGTCTTGTGCTTGGCTGGCGGAGGGGCGTGTGGTGGCATATCGCTGCTGCGGATGGGACGGTGCGGGAGGTGGAGAGCGTGTCAGCGTGCGCTCTCACTCTTCGGCTGTCGGTGGACTGGGACGGGACTAGTCTCTTGCGTGAGATCACAGTCTTGTGCTTGTCTCCCAGGCCTGCAGGGGGCGTGTCGCTGCTGCAGACGGTGTTGGGATCTGGAGAGAGGAGAGCGCGGTCCGTGGCGCGTCCCCTTGCCAGTTCGGCAGACGGGTGTGGGATTGATCTTTCACGGTCTTGTCCTTGTCTTCTGGGAAGTGGGAGCGTGCGCGCGCTCTCCCCTCTCTGTCTCTTGCGCTGTTTGCATCGGTGGTGTGCCCCCTTGCCATTGTGTCGGTTCGGCGAGTGGGTCTGTGTGGTCTCTCGTGGGAGATCGGTCTTTGCCTGGTCTGCTGGGGAGTGGGAGCGTGCTCGCTCGCTCTTCTCTCTGGCTTTTTCTGTGGTGCTGTCCGTGGCTGGTTGGGCGGTGTCTCAGCTGTGGTGGCATGCCCTCTTGCCATTGCGCGCCCCATGGGGCTTTTGAATGTCTGGCGCCGAGTGTGGCGGCGCCAGTGTGTAGGTGGCGGAGGAGGGTGGGAGGAGCGTGTGGAGTGCCCCGGGGGTTTGTGCGGCCCTGCCTGTTGCGTGCTGCACTCAGCTGCGCATGTGTGTGCAGGTGAGAGGTTCTCTAACTACTTAGTTGCATAATATGCGATTTGTTACAATGCAGCTCGTCTGTTTTTCTATGTAAAATTCTGCTTAAATTATCTATGCACTATACTAGTACCATGAGTAGTATTTTGTAAACAGAATGTTATTTTATAACCTACTGGTGTTTGGCCAAGCAAACTGTCAATTACCATGAGCTCTAAAAGACGCAGAAAATCGAGCGTCCGTGGCCCTAGAAGAAGCTGACTGACGTCAGCGAAACGCCCGTCGGGACAACCCAGCTGTACATAAGGGAAAGTTTAATCGAGGGATGGTAATTTATGCTTGTAGGCTTGAACTCTATTTGCCCCGCTCTGCCTAAACACAGTGTTTGCATAGCGGAGCAATTCTTACAGACTAGCGAGGAGTTATGCTAGTCTGTATAAGCAGTGCTGTGTCTGTTGGGCCGTATGCCCACCTGTGGTAATAGTGTGGCATGGTTTATCGCAGCTCCACTCACATAACATCTGATTTCTGTCATCTCTATCTGACACACAAGCTTTAGGAGCTTGCTCTCACTAGAAATAAGTGAGAGCGACGTACAATACTGTTACACTTTTGGTTTGCTTCTGTAATCCGTTTACTCAGCGCGATTTGTGCCTCAATAACCAGGGCTGACACTGAGCAATGCATTTCAATAGTTTAAACCTAAGTGCAGCAGTCTTTGGTATTTGTGTTAGCCAAAATTAGTGTGTTAGACTACTAGCTCCGTTCAAGTCTCATGCAAATAGCAACAATCTTTCCTATAAGGTACAAGTGTGCGTGTTTACTACACACTCAGTGTGTCCTTTAACGCCTTAGTGACTAAGCCTGTTTTGGCCTTAAGGACCACTTGAAGTGGAAATAACTTTGGAATGCTTTTATTTTTTTAAGCGATTCTGAGAGTGTTTTCTCGTGACACATTGGACTTTAAGTTAGTGGTAAAATTTGGTTGATACATTCAGTGTTTATTTATGAAAAACACCAAAATGTAGCAAAAATTTTTTTTTTTACATTTAAATGTATCTGCTTGTAAGACAGATAGTAATACCACACAAAATAGCTACTATTTCACATATTCCATATGTCTTCTTTGTGTTTGCATTGTTTTTTTAACGTCCCTTTTATTTTTCTAGAACGTTACAAGGCTTAGAACTTTAGCAGCAATTTCTCAAATTTCTTAAAAAATTTAAAAAGCCTTATTTTAGGGACCGGTTCCGTTCTGAACTGGTTTTGAGGGCATTATATTCTATAAACGCCCTATAAATCACCCCATTTTAAAAACGGAACCCCTCAAAGTATTCAAAACAGCATTTAGAAAGTTTCTAAACCCTTTAGACGTTTCACAAGAAAGCAAATTAAAAGGGGAAATTTACAAATGTCATTTTTATATTTTTTTTGCAGAAAATCCGTTTTAATAAAAAAAAATTCTGTAACTCAGAAGGTTTTACCAGAGAAACGCAACTCAATATTTATTGCCCAGATTCTGCAGTTTTTAGAAATATCCCATGTGTGGCTCTAGTGTGCTACTGGATGGAAACACAGGCCTCAGAAACAAAGGAGCACCTAGTGGATATTGGGGCCTTCTTTTTATTAGAATATGTTTTAGGCACCATGTCGGGTTTGAAGAGGTCTTGTGGGGCCAAAACAAAGAAAACACCCCAAAAAAGACACCATTTGGCAAACTGCACTCGTCAAGGAATTTATCAAGGGGTATAGCTAGCATTATGACCCCACAGTTTTTTTTGGCTGAATTTAGTATAATTAGGCTCTGAAAATGAAAATCTACATTTTTTTTCTAATAAAATGTCATTTTTAGCTCAGATTTTTCCATTTTCACAATAGATAAAGGAGAAAAAGAACCACAACATTTGTAAAGCAAAGTACGGAAATACCCCATATTTGGTAATAAACTGCTGTTTGGATCCACGGCAGGGCTCAGAAGGGAAGGATTGGCCGTTTGGCTTTTGGAGCTCAAATTTTGCTAGATTGTTTTTCAGGTGCCATGTTTCAGTTGCAAAGCCCATGAGAGGCCAAAACAGTGGAAACCCCCAAAAGTGACCCCATTTGGGAAACTACACCCCTCAAGGAATCTATCTACACCGTGTTCCAAATTATTATGCATATCGGATTTAAGTGTCATAAACATTTAATTATTCGTTTTTCAATTAAACTCATGGATGGTATTGTGTCTTAGGGCTCTTTGGATCATTGTAATCAATCTTAGACACCTGTGATAAATAGTTTGCCAGGTGTGCCCAATCAAAGGAAAACTACTTAAGAAGGACGTTCCACATTATTAAGCAGGCCACAGGTTTCAAGCAATATGGGAAAGAATAAAGATCTCTCTGCTGCCGAAAAGCGTGAAATAGTGAAATACCTTGGACAAGGTATGAAAACATTGGATATTTCAAGAAAACTTAAGCGTGATCATCGTACTGTGAAAAGATTTGTGGCTGATTCAGAGCACAGATGGGTTCGTTCAGATAAATGCATAATGAGGAAGGTTTCTGACAGACAAATTAATAGGATTAGGAGAGCAGCTGCTAAAATGCCATTGCAAAGCAGAAAACCGGTATTTGAAGCCGCTGGTGCCTCTGGAGTCCTGCAAACCTCAAGGTGTAGGATACTCCAAAGGTTTGCAAGTATGCATAAAGCTATTATTCGGCCACCCCTAAACAATGCTCACAAGCAGAAACGGTTGCAGTGCGCTCAGAAATACATGAAGACTAATATTCAAACCGTGTTGTTTACTGATGAGTGCCGTGCAACCCTGGATGGTCCAGATGGATGGAGTAGTGGATGGTTGGGGAATGGCCACCATGTCCCAACAAGGCTGCGACATCAGCAAGGAGGTGGCGGAGTCGGAGTCATGTTTTGGGCTGGAATCATGGGGAGAGAGCTGGTAGGCCCCTTTAGGGTCCCTGACAGTGTGAAAATGACCTCTGCAAAGTACATAGAGTTTATGACTGACCACTTTCTTCCGTGGTACAAAAAGAAGAACCGTTCCTTCCGTAGCAAAATTATCTTCATGCATGACAATGGACCTTCTCATGCTGCAAAGAATACCTCTGTGTCATTGGCTGCTATGGGCATAAAAGGAGAGAAACTCATGGTGTGGCCCCCATTTTCCCCTGACCTCAACCCTATTGAGAACCTTTGGAGCATCCTCAAGCAAAATATCTATGAGGGTGGGAGGCAGTTCACATCAAAACAGAAGCTCTGGGAGGTTATTCTGACATCCTGCAAAGATATTTAAGCAGAAACTGTCCAAATACTCACAAATTTAATAGATGCAAGAATTGTGAAGGTGATATCAAAGAAGGGTTCCTATGTTAACATGTAACTTGGCCTGTTAAGTTTTTTTTGATTGAAAGAGCTTTTGATTTCTGTAATTATGACCTTCTGATGCTGCAAATTCAAGAAATGACCATTTTAGTTCTCTTTACAACCTTTAAAATGTTTTGATCTCTGTTGTGCATAATAATTTGAAACAGTGCATTTTGAGTTTTTTACTTCTAATAAAATATCTGTTATCATTAGATTTGTTCAAAAAAATTAGCATTATACTCCAACGGTTGATGGCTTGAAGATTATATTGACTGTCATTTGCATCAACTATTTAGGAAAATCAGCGAAAAATAACATATGCATAATAATTTGGAATGCGGTGTAGGGGTATAGTGAGCATTTATACCCCACAGGTCTTTTGCAGAATTTATTGGAATTAGGCCATGAAAATGAAAATCTACATTTTGTTCCACTAAATTGTAGAATGTCTTCATGTTCACAAGGGATACTGGAGAAAAAGCACCCCAACATTTGTAAAGCAATTTCTCTCGATTACGGCAATACCCCACATGTGGTTATAAACTGCTGTTTGGACACACGGCAGGGCTCAGAAAGGCAGGAGCGCTATTTGGCATGCAGATTTTGCTGTATTGGTTTTTGGCCACCATGTCGCATATGCAAAACCCCTGAGGTACCAGAGTACAGTGGAAACACCAAGAAATGACCCCATTTTGAAAACTGCACCCCTCAAGGCATTTATCATTTGCCTGGACAAGACAGGGCTCAGAAGTGAAGAGCACCATGCGCATTTGAGGTCTATTTTGGTGATATTTTTTTTTTTTTTACAGCATTGGCCCACAATTGCAGGGCTCTGAGGTCAAATAGTAAAACAAACCCCTAAGTAGTGACACCCATATTGGACACTACACCCCTTAGGGCATTTTAAGGGGTGTAGTGAGCATTTTGACCCCATAGGAGATTCTACATTAGAAATTAGTGCCCAGTGGATGGTGCAAAGTGAAAATTAAGATTTTCCACTGATATGCCAATTTAGTGCACAATACGTTGTGCCCAGTTTGTGCCACTGAAGACAAATATATCAAACTGTTAAGCTAGTTCTCCTGGGTATGGCATTGTCATGTCTGTGGACGTCAACTGCTGTTTGGGCATGCTGTAGGGCTCATAAGAGAGGGAGCACCATTTGGCTTTTGGAGCGCAGATTTTGCTTGGCAGTTCTGTTTCGGGTATTACTGGTATTTCAGTTTATAATATGGGGACGTATGTAATCTGTGCAGAGTACATCAGGGGATAATAAGAGTGTATAATAATGCGGTAAATAATATTTCCGGTGATTGCGCGGTTTTATATTTCCGGTGATTGCCCGGTGTGAGGGGTTTATATTTCCCGTGATTGCGCGGTGTGAGGGGTTTTATATTTCCGTGATTGTGCGGTGTGAGGGGTGTTATATTTCCGGTGATTGCGCGGTGTGAGGAGTTTTATATTTCCGGTGATTGCGCGGTGTGGGGGGTTTTATAATTCCGGTGATTGCGCCGTGTGAGGGGTTTTATATTTCCGTTGATTGCGGGGTGTGAGGGGTTTTATATTTCCGGTGATTGCATGGTGTGGGGGGGAGGGGTTTATATTTCCGGTGATTGCGCGGTGTGAGGGGTTTTATATTTCGGTGATTGCGCTGTATGAGGGGTTTTATATTTCCGGTGATTGCGCGGTGTGAGGGGTTTATATTTCCGGTGATTGCGCGGTGTGGGTGGTTTATATTTCCGGTGATTGCGCGGTGTGAGGGGTTTATATTTAAGGTGATTGCGCGGTGTGAGGGGTTTTATATTTCCGGTGATTGCGCGGTGGGAGGGGTGGTTTATATTTCCCGTGATTGCGCGGTGTGAGGGGTTTATATTTCCGGTGATTGCGCGGTGTGAGTGGTTTTATATTTCCGGTGATTACGCGGTGTGAGGGGTTTTATATTTCCGGTGATTGCGCGGTGTGAGGAGTTTATATTTCCGGTGATTGCGCGGTGTGGGTAGTTTATATTTCCGGTGATTGCGCGGTGTGGGGGGTTTTATATTTCCGGTGATTGCGCGGTGTGAGGGGGTTTATATTTCCGGTGATTGCGCGGTGTGAGGGGTTTTATATTTCCGGTGATTGTGCGGTGTGGGGGGTTCTATATTTCCGGTGATTGCGCGGTGTGAGGGGTTTTATATTTCTGGTGATTGAGCGGTGTGAGGGGTTTTATATTTCCGGTGATTGCGCGGTGTGTAATGTTTTATATTTCCGGTGATTGCGCGGTGTGAGGGGTTTTATATTTCCGGTGATTGCGCGGTGTGAGGGGTTTTATATTTCCGGTGATTGCGCGGTGTGAGGGGTTTATATTTCCGGTGATTTCGCGGTGTGAGGGGTTTTATATTTCCGGTGATTGCGCGGTGTGAGGGGTTTTATATTTCCGGTGATTGCCCGGTGTGTAATGTTTTATATTTCCGGGGATTGCGCGGTGTGAGGGGTTTTATATTTCCGGTGATTGCGCGGTGTGAGGGGTTTTATATTTCCGGCGATAGCGCGGTGTGAGGGATTTATATTTCCGGTGATTGCGCGGTGTGAGGGGTTTTATATTTCCGGTGATTGCGCAGTGAGGGGTTTTATATTTCCGGTGATTGCGCGGTGTGAGGGGTTTTATATTTCCGGTGATTGCGCGGTGTGAGGGGTTTTATATTTCCGGTGATTGCGCGGTGTGAGGGGTTTTACATTTCCGTGATTGCGCGGTGTGAGGGGTTTTATATTTCCGGTGATTGCGCCGTGTGAGGGGTTTTATATTTCCGTTGATTGCGGGGTGTGAGGGGTTTTATATTTCCGGTGATTGCATGGTGTGGGGGGGAGGGGTTTATATTTCCGGTGATTGCGCGGTGTGAGGGGTTTTATATTTCGGTGATTGCGCTGTATGAGGGGTTTTATATTTCCGGTGATTGCGCGGTGTGAGGGGTTTATATTTCCGGTGATTGCGCGGTGTGGGTGGTTTATATTTCCGGTGATTGCGCGGTGTGAGGGGTTTATATTTAAGGTGATTGCGCGGTGTGAGGGGTTTTATATTTCCGGTGATTGCGCGGTGGGAGGGGTGGTTTATATTTCCCGTGATTGCGCGGTGTGAGGGGTTTATATTTCCGGTGATTGCGCGGTGTGAGTGGTTTTATATTTCCGGTGATTACGCGGTGTGAGGGGTTTTATATTTCCGGTGATTGCGCGGTGTGAGGAGTTTATATTTCCGGTGATTGCGCGGTGTGGGTAGTTTATATTTCCGGTGATTGCGCGGTGTGGGGGGTTTTATATTTCCGGTGATTGCGCGGTGTGAGGGGGTTTATATTTCCGGTGATTGCGCGGTGTGAGGGGTTTTATATTTCCGGTGATTGTGCGGTGTGGGGGGTTCTATATTTCCGGTGATTGCGCGGTGTGAGGGGTTTTATATTTCTGGTGATTGAGCGGTGTGAGGGGTTTTATATTTCCGGTGATTGCGCGGTGTGTAATGTTTTATATTTCCGGTGATTGCGCGGTGTGAGGGGTTTTATATTTCCGGTGATTGCGCGGTGTGAGGGGTTTTATATTTCCGGTGATTGCGCGGTGTGAGGGGTTTATATTTCCGGTGATTTCGCGGTGTGAGGGGTTTTATATTTCCGGTGATTGCGCGGTGTGAGGGGTTTTATATTTCCGGTGATTGCCCGGTGTGTAATGTTTTATATTTCCGGGGATTGCGCGGTGTGAGGGGTTTTATATTTCCGGTGATTGCGCGGTGTGAGGGGTTTTATATTTCCGGCGATAGCGCGGTGTGAGGGATTTATATTTCCGGTGATTGCGCGGTGTGAGGGGTTTTATATTTCCGGTGATTGCGCAGTGAGGGGTTTTATATTTCCGGTGATTGCGCGGTGTGAGGGGTTTTATATTTCCGGTGATTGCGCGGTGTGAGGGGTTTTATATTTCCGGTGATTGCGCGGTGTGAGGGGTTTTACATTTCCGTGATTGCGCGGTGTGAGGGGTTTTATATTTCCGGTGATTGCGCGGTGTGTAATGTTTTATATTTCCGGGGATTGCGCGGTGTGTAATGTTTTATATTTCCAGTGATTGTGCGGTGTGAGGGGGTTTATATTTCCGGTGATTGCGCGGTGTGAGGGGTTTATATTTCCGGTGATTGCGCGGTGTGAGTGGTTTTATATTTCCGGTGATTGCACGGTTTTATATTTCCGGTGATTGCCCGGTGTGAGGGCTTTATATTTCCCGTGATTGCGCGGTGGAGGGGTTTTATATTTCCGGTGATTGCGCGGTGTGAGGGGTTTTATATTTCCGGTGATTGCGCGGTGTGAGTGGTTTTATATTTCCGGTGATTGCGCGGTTTTATATTTCCGGTGATTGCCCGGTGTGAGGGGTTTATATTTCCCGTGATTGCGCGGTGTGAGGGGTTTTATATTTCCGTGATTGCGCGGTGTGAGGGGTGTTATATTTCCGGTGATTGCGCGGTGTGAGGAGTTTTATATTTCCGGTGATTGCGCGGTGTGGGGGGTTTTATAATTCCGGTGATTGCGCCGTGTGAGGGGTTTTATATTTCCGTTGATTGCGGGGTGTGAGGGGTTTTATATTTCCGGTGATTGCATGGTGTGGGGGGGAGGGGTTTATATTTCCGGTGATTGCGCGGTGTGAGGGGTTTTATATTTCGGTGATTGCGCTGTATGAGGGGTTTTATATTTCCGGTGATTGCGCGGTGTGAGGGGTTTATATATCCGGTGATTGCGCGGTGTGGGTGGTTTATATTTCCGGTGATTGCGCGGTGTGAGGGGTTTATATTTAAGGTGATTGCGCGGTGTGAGGGGTTTTATATTTCCGGTGATTGCGCGGTGGGAGGGGTGGTTTATATTTCCCGTGATTGCGCGGTGTGAGGGGTTTATATTTCCGGTGATTGCGCGGTGTGAGTGGTTTTATATTTCCGGTGATTACGCGGTGTGAGGGGTTTTATATTTCCGGTGATTGCGCGGTGTGAGGAGTTTATATTTCCGGTGATTGCGCGGTGTGGGTAGTTTATATTTCCGGTGATTGCGCGGTGTGGGGGGTTTTATATTTCCGGTGATTGCGCGGTGTGAGGGGGTTTATATTTCCGGTGATTGCGCGGTGTGAGGGGTTTTATATTTCCGGTGATTGCGCGGTGTGGGGGGTTCTATATTTCCGGTGATTGCGCGGTGTGAGGGGTTTTATATTTCCGGTGATTGCTCGGTGTGAGGGGTTTTATATTTCTGGTGATTGAGCGGTGTGAGGGGTTTTATATTTCCGGTGATTGCGCGGTGTGTAATGTTTTATATTTCCGGTGATTGCGCGGTGTGAGGGGTTTTATATTTCCGGTGATTGCGCGGTGTGAGGGGTTTTATATTTCCGGTGATAGCGCGGTGTGAGGGATTTATATTTCCGGTGATTGCGCGGTGTGAGGGGTTTTATATTTCCGGTGATTGCGCAGTGAGGGGTTTTATATTTCCGATGATTGCGCGGTGTGAGGGGTTTTATATTTCCGGTGATTGCGCGGTGTGAGGGGTTTTATATTTCCGGTGATTGCGCGGTGTGAGGGGTTTTACATTTCCGTGATTGCGCGGTGTGAGGGGTTTTATATTTCCGGTGATTGCGCGGTGTGTAATGTTTTATATTTCCGGGGATTGCGCGGTGTGTAATGTTTTATATTTCCGGTGATTGCGCGGTGTGTAATGTTTTATATTTCCGGTGATTGCGCGGTGTGAGGGGTTTTATATTTCCGGTGATTGCGCGGTGTGAGGGGTTTATATTTCCGGTGATTACGCGGTGTGGGGGGTTTTATATTTCCGGTGATTGCGCGGTGTGAGGGGGTTTATATTTCCGGTGATTGCGCGGTGTGAGGGGTTTTATATTTCTGGTGTTTGCGCGGTGTGGGGGGTTTTATATTTCCGGTGATTGCGCGGTGTGAGGGGTTTTATATTTCCGCTGATTGCGCGGTTTGAGGGTTTTATATTTCCGGTGATTGCGCGGTGTGAGGGGTTTATATTTCCGGTGATTGCGCGGTGTGAGGGGTTTTATATTTCCGGTGATTGTGCGGTGTGGGGGGTTTTATATTTCTGGTGATTGCGCGGTGTGGGGGGTTTTATATTTCCGGTGATTGCGCGGTGTGAGGGGTTTTATATTTCCGCTGATTGCGCGGTTTGAGGGTTTTATATTTTCGGTGATTGCGCGGTGTGAGGGGTTTTATATTTCCGGTGATTGTGCGGTGTGAGGGGTTTTATATTTCCGGTGATTGTGCGGTGTGGGGGGGTTTATATTTCCGGTGATTGCGCGGTGTGAGGGGTTTTATATTTCCGGTGATTGCGCGGTGTGAGGTATTTTATATTTCCGGTGATTGCGCGGTGTGAGGGGTTTTATATTTCCGGTGATTGCGCGGTGTGAGTGGTTTTATATTTCTGGTGATTGCACGGTTTTATATTTCCGGTGATTGCCCGGTGTGAGGGCTTTATATTTCCCATGATTGCGCGGTGTGAGGGGTTTTATATTTCCGGTGATTGCGCGGTGTGAGGGGTTTTATATTTCCGGTGATTGTGCGGTGTGGGGGGGTTTATATATCCGGTGATTGCGCGGTGTGAGGGGTTTTATATTTCCGGTGATTGCGCGGTGTGTAATGTTTTATATTTCCGGTGATTGCGCGGTGTGTAATGTTTTATATTTCCGGTGATTGCGCGGTGTGAGGGGTTTTATATTTCCGGTGATTGCGCAGTGTGAGGGGTTTATATTTCCGGTGATTGCGCGGTGTGAGGGGTTTTATATTTCCGTTGATTACGCGGTGTGGGGGGTTTTATATTTCCGGTGATTGCGCGGTGTGAGGGGGTTTATATTTCCGGTGATTGCGCGGTGTGAGGGGTTTTATATTTCTGGTGATTGCGCTGTGTGGGGGGTTTTATATTTCCGGTGATTGCGCAGTGTGAGGGGTTTTATATTTCTGCTGATTGCGCGGTTTGAGGGTTTTATATTTCCGGTGATTGCGCGGTGTGAGGGGTTTATATTTCCGGTGATTGCGCGGTGTGAGGGGTTTTATATTTCCGGTGATTGTGCGGTGTGGGGGGGTTTATATTTCCGGTGATTGCGCGGTGTGAGGGGTTTTATATTTCCGGTGATTGCGCGGTGTGAGGTATTTTATATTTCCGGTGATTGCGCGGTGTGAGGGGTTTTATATTTCCGGTGATTGCGCGGTGTGAGTGGTTTTATATTTCCGGTGATTGCGCGGTTTTATATTTCCGGTGATTGCCCGGTGTGAGGGCTTTATATTTCCCGTGATTGCGCGGTGGAGGGGTTTTATATTTCCGGTGATTGCGCGGTGTGAGGGGTTTTATATTTCCGGTGATTGCGCGGTGTGAGTGGTTTTATATTTCCGGTGATTGCGCGGTTTTATATTTCCGGTGATTGCCCGGTGTGAGGGCTTTATATTTCCCGTGATTGCGCGGTGTGAGGGGTTTTATATTTACGGTGATTGCGCGGTGTGAGGGGTGTTATATTTCCGGTTATTGCGCGGTGTGAGGAGTTTTATATTTCCGGTGATTGCGCGGTGTGGGGGGTTTTATAATTCCGGTGTTTGCGCCGTGTGACGGGTTTTATATTTCCGTTGATTGCGGGGTGTGAGGGGTTTTATATTTCCGGTGATTGAATGGTGTGGGGGGGAGGGGTTTATATTTCCGGTAATTGCGTGGTGTGAGGGGTTTATATTTCCGGTGATTGCCCGGTGTGTAATGTTTTATATTTCCGGGGATTGCGCGGTGTGAGGGGTTTTATATTTCCGGTGATTGCGCGGTGTGAGGGGTTTTATATTTCCGGTGATAGCGCGGTGTGAGGGATTTATATTTCCGGTGATTGCGCGGTGTGAGGGGTTTTATATTTCCGGTGATTGCGCAGTGAGGGGTTTTATATTTCCGGTGATTGCGCGGTGTGAGGGGTTTTATATTTCCGGTGATTGCGCGGTGTGAGGGGTTTTATATTTCCGGTGATTGCGCGGTGTGAGGGGTTTTACATTTCCGTGATTGCGCGGTGTGAGGGGTTTTATATTTCCGGTGATTGCGCGGTGTGTAATGTTTTATATTTCCGGGGATTGCGCGGTGTGTAATGTTTTATATTTCCGGTGATTGCGCGGTGTGTAATGTTTTATATTTCCGGTGATTGCGCGGTGTGAGGGGTTTTATATTTCCGGTGATTGCGCGGTGTGAGGGGTTTATATTTCCTGTGATTACGCGGTGTGGGGGTTTTTATATTTCCGGTGATTGCGCGGTGTGAGGGGGTTTATATTTCCGGTGATTGCGCGGTGTGAGGGGTTTTATATTTCTGGTGTTTGCGCGGTGTGGGGGGTTTTATATTTCCGGTGATTGCGCGGTGTGAGGGGTTTTATATTTCCGCTGATTGCGCGGTTTGAGGGTTTTATATTTCCGGTGATTGCGCGGTGTGAGGGGTTTATATTTCCGGTGATTGCGCGGTGTGAGGGGTTTTATATTTCCGGTGATTGTGCGGTGTGGGGGGTTTATATTTCCGGTGATTGCGCGGTGTGAGGGGTTTTATATTTCTGGTGATTGCGCGGTGTGGGGGGTTTTATATTTCCGGTGATTGCGCGGTGTGAGGGGTTTTATATTTCCGCTGATTGCGCGGTTTGAGGGTTTTATATTTTCGGTGATTGCGCGGTCTGAGGGGTTTATATTTCCGGTGATTGCGCGGTGTGAGGGGTTTTATATTTCCGGTGATTGTGCGGTGTGGGGGGGTTTATATTTCCGGTAATTGCGCGGTGTGAGGGGTTTTATATTTCCGGTGATTGCGCGGTGTGAGGTATTTTATATTTCCGGTGATTGCGCGGTGTGAGGGGTTTTATATTTCCGGTGATTGCGCGGTGTGAGTGGTTTTATATTTCCGGTGATTGCACGGTTTTATATTTCCGGTGATTGCCCGGTGTGAGGGCTTTATATTTCCCATGATTGCGCGGTGTGAGGGGTTTTATATTTCCGGTGATTGTGCGGTGTGGGGGGGTTTATATTTCCGGTGATTGCGCGGTGTGAGGGGTTTTATATTTCCGGTGATTGCGCGGTGTGTAATGTTTTATATTTCCGGTGATTGCGCGGTGTGTAATGTTTTATATTTCCGGTGATTGCGCGGTGTGAGGGGTTTTATATTTCCGGTGATTGTGCGGTGTGAGGGGTTTTATATTTCCGGTGATTGCGCGGTGTGAGGGGTTTTATATTTCCGGTGATTGCGCGGTGTGAGGGGTTTTATATTTCCGGTGATTGCGTGGTGTGAGTGGTTTTATATTTCCGGTGATTGCGCGGTTTTATATTTCCGGTGATTGCCCGGTGTGAGGGCTTTATATTTCCCGTGATTGCGCGGTGGAGGGGTTTTATATTTCCGGTGATTGCGCGGTGTGAGGGGTTTTATATTTCCGGTGATTGCGCGGTGTGAGTGGTTTTATATTTCCGGTGATTGCGCGGTTTTATATTTCCGGTGATTGCCCGGTGTGAGGGCTTTATATTTCCCGTGATTGCGCGGTGTGAGGGGTTTTATATTTACGGTGATTGCGCGGTGTGAGGGGTGTTATATTTCCGGTTATTGCGCGGTGTGAGGAGTTTTATATTTCCGGTGATTGTGCGGTGTGAGGGGTTTATATTTCCGGTGATTGCGCGGTGTGAGGGGTTTATATTTCCGGTGATTGCGCGGTGTGGGTGGTTTATATTTCCAGTGATTGCGCGGTGTGAGGGGTTTTATATTTCCGGTGATTGCGCGGTGTGAGGGGTTTTATATTTCCGGTGATGGCGCTGTGTGAGGGGTTTTATATTTCCGGTGATTGCGCGGTGTGAGGGGTTTATATTTCCGGTGATTGCGCGGTGTGAGGGGTTTATATTTCCGGTGATTGCGCGGTGTGGGTGGTTTATATTTCCGGTGATTGCGCGGTGTGAGGGGTTTTATATTTCCGGTGATTGCGCGGTGTGAGGGGTTTATATTTCCGGTGATTGCGCGGTGTGAGGGGATTTATATTTCCGGTGATTGCGCGGTGTGAGGGGTTTTATATTTCCGGTGATTGCGCGGTGTGAGTGGTTCTATATTTCCGGTGATTGCGCGGTTTTATATTTCCGGTGATTGCCCGGTGTGAGGGCTTTATATTTCCCGTGATTGCGCGTTGTGAGGGGTTTTATATTTCCGGTGATTGCGCGGTGTGAGGGGTTTTATATTTCCGGTGATTGCGCGGTGTGGGGGGTTTTATAATTCCGGTGTTTGCGCCGTGTGAGGGGTTTTATATTTCCGTTGATTGCGGGGTGTGAGGGGTTTTATATTTCCGGTGATTGCATGGTGTGGGGGGAGGGGTTTATATTTCCGGTAATTGCGCGGTGTGAGGGGTTTATATTTCCGGTGATTGCGCGGTGTGAGGGGTTTTATATTTCCGGTGATTGCGCTGTGTGAGGGGTTTTATATTTCCGGTGATTGCGCGGTGTGAGGGGTTTATATTTCCGGTGATTGCGCGGTGTGAGGGGTTTTATATTTCCGGTGATTGTGCGGTGTGGGGGGGTTTATATTTCCGGTGATTGCGCGGTGTGAGGGGATTTATATTTCCGGTGATTGCGCGGTGTGAGGGGTTTTATATTTCCGGTGATTGCGCGGTGTGAGGGGTTTTATATTTCCGGTGATTGCGTGGTGTGAGTGGTTTTATATTTCCGGTGATTGCGCGGTTTTATATTTCCGGTGATTGCCCGGTGTGAGGGGTTTATATTTCCCGTGATTGCGCGGTGTGAGGGGTTTTATATTTCCGTGATTGCGCGGTGTGAGGGGTGTTATATTTCCGGTGACTGCGCGGTGTGAGGAGTTTTATATTTCAGGTGATTGCGCGGTGTGAGGGGTTTATATTTCCGGTGATTGCGCGGTGTGAGGGGTTTTATATTTCCGGTGATCGCGCAGTGTGAGGGGTTTTATATTTCCGGTGATTGCATGGTGTGGGGGGGAGGGGTTTATATTTCCGGTAATTGCGCGGTGTGAGGGTTTTATATTTCCGGTGATTGCGCGGTGTGAGGGGTTTTATATTTCCGGTGATTGCCCGGTGTGTAATGTTTTATATTTCCGGGGATTGCGCGGTGTGAGGGGTTTTATATTTCCGGTGATTGCGCGGTGTGAGGGGTTTTATATTTCCGGTGATAGCGCGGTGTGAGGGTTTTATATTTCCGGTGATTGCGCAGTGAGGGGTTTTATATTTCCGGTGATTGCGCAGTGAGGGGTTTTATATTTCCGGTGATTGCGTGGTGTGAGTGGTTTTATATTTCCGGTGATTGCGCGGTTTTATATTTCCGGTGATTGCCCGGTGTGAGGGGTTTATATTTCCCGTGATTGCGCGGTGTGAGGGGTTTTATATTTCCGTGATTGCGCGGTGTGAGGGGTTTTATATTTCCGTGATTGTGCGGTGTGAGGGGTGTTATATTTCCGGTGATTGCGCGGTGTGAGGAGTTTTATATTTCCGGTGATTGCGCGGTGTGGGGGGTTTTATAATTCCGGTGATTGCGCCGTGTGAGGGGTTTTATATTTCCGTTGATTGCGGGGTGTGAGGGGTTTTATATTTCCGGTGATTGCATGGTGTGGGGGGGAGGGGTTTATATTTCCGGTGATTGCGCGGTGTGAGGGGTTTTATATTTCGGTGATTGCGCTGTATGAGGGGTTTTATATTTCCGGTGATTGCGCGGTGTGAGGGGTTTATATTTCCGGTGATTGCGCGGTGTGGGTGGTTTATATTTCCGGTGATTGCGCGGTGTGAGGGGTTTATATTTAAGGTGATTGCGCGGTGTGAGGGGTTTTATATTTCCGGTGATTGCGCGGTGGGAGGGGTGGTTTATATTTCCCGTGATTGCGCGGTGTGAGGGGTTTATATTTCCGGTGATTGCGCGGTGTGAGTGGTTTTATATTTCCGGTGATTACGCGGTGTGAGGGGTTTTATATTTCCGGTGATTGCGCGGTGTGAGGAGTTTATATTTCCGGTGATTGCGCGGTGTGGGTAGTTTATATTTCCGGTGATTGCGCGGTGTGGGGGGTTTTATATTTCCGGTGATTGCGCGGTGTGAGGGGGTTTATATTTCCGGTGATTGCGCGGTGTGAGGGGTTTTATATTTCCGGTGATTGTGCGGTGTGGGGGGTTCTATATTTCCGGTGATTGCGCGGTGTGAGGGGTTTTATATTTCTGGTGATTGAGCGGTGTGAGGGGTTTTATATTTCCGGTGATTGCGCGGTGTGTAATGTTTTATATTTCCGGTGATTGCGCGGTGTGAGGGGTTTTATATTTCCGGTGATTGCGCGGTGTGAGGGGTTTTATATTTCCGGTGATTGCGCGGTGTGAGGGGTTTATATTTCCGGTGATTTCGCGGTGTGAGGGGTTTTATATTTCCGGTGATTGCGCGGTGTGAGGGGTTTTATATTTCCGGTGATTGCCCGGTGTGTAATGTTTTATATTTCCGGGGATTGCGCGGTGTGAGGGGTTTTATATTTCCGGTGATTGCGCGGTGTGAGGGGTTTTATATTTCCGGCGATAGCGCGGTGTGAGGGATTTATATTTCCGGTGATTGCGCGGTGTGAGGGGTTTTATATTTCCGGTGATTGCGCAGTGAGGGGTTTTATATTTCCGGTGATTGCGCGGTGTGAGGGGTTTTATATTTCCGGTGATTGCGCGGTGTGAGGGGTTTTATATTTCCGGTGATTGCGCGGTGTGAGGGGTTTTACATTTCCGTGATTGCGCGGTGTGAGGGGTTTTATATTTCCGGTGATTGCGCCGTGTGAGGGGTTTTATATTTCCGTTGATTGCGGGGTGTGAGGGGTTTTATATTTCCGGTGATTGCATGGTGTGGGGGGGAGGGGTTTATATTTCCGGTGATTGCGCGGTGTGAGGGGTTTTATATTTCGGTGATTGCGCTGTATGAGGGGTTTTATATTTCCGGTGATTGCGCGGTGTGAGGGGTTTATATTTCCGGTGATTGCGCGGTGTGGGTGGTTTATATTTCCGGTGATTGCGCGGTGTGAGGGGTTTATATTTAAGGTGATTGCGCGGTGTGAGGGGTTTTATATTTCCGGTGATTGCGCGGTGGGAGGGGTGGTTTATATTTCCCGTGATTGCGCGGTGTGAGGGGTTTATATTTCCGGTGATTGCGCGGTGTGAGTGGTTTTATATTTCCGGTGATTACGCGGTGTGAGGGGTTTTATATTTCCGGTGATTGCGCGGTGTGAGGAGTTTATATTTCCGGTGATTGCGCGGTGTGGGTAGTTTATATTTCCGGTGATTGCGCGGTGTGGGGGGTTTTATATTTCCGGTGATTGCGCGGTGTGAGGGGGTTTATATTTCCGGTGATTGCGCGGTGTGAGGGGTTTTATATTTCCGGTGATTGTGCGGTGTGGGGGGTTCTATATTTCCGGTGATTGCGCGGTGTGAGGGGTTTTATATTTCTGGTGATTGAGCGGTGTGAGGGGTTTTATATTTCCGGTGATTGCGCGGTGTGTAATGTTTTATATTTCCGGTGATTGCGCGGTGTGAGGGGTTTTATATTTCCGGTGATTGCGCGGTGTGAGGGGTTTTATATTTCCGGTGATTGCGCGGTGTGAGGGGTTTATATTTCCGGTGATTTCGCGGTGTGAGGGGTTTTATATTTCCGGTGATTGCGCGGTGTGAGGGGTTTTATATTTCCGGTGATTGCCCGGTGTGTAATGTTTTATATTTCCGGGGATTGCGCGGTGTGAGGGGTTTTATATTTCCGGTGATTGCGCGGTGTGAGGGGTTTTATATTTCCGGCGATAGCGCGGTGTGAGGGATTTATATTTCCGGTGATTGCGCGGTGTGAGGGGTTTTATATTTCCGGTGATTGCGCAGTGAGGGGTTTTATATTTCCGGTGATTGCGCGGTGTGAGGGGTTTTATATTTCCGGTGATTGCGCGGTGTGAGGGGTTTTATATTTCCGGTGATTGCGCGGTGTGAGGGGTTTTACATTTCCGTGATTGCGCGGTGTGAGGGGTTTTATATTTCCGGTGATTGCGCGGTGTGTAATGTTTTATATTTCCGGGGATTGCGCGGTGTGTAATGTTTTATATTTCCAGTGATTGTGCGGTGTGAGGGGGTTTATATTTCCGGTGATTGCGCGGTGTGAGGGGTTTATATTTCCGGTGATTGCGCGGTGTGAGTGGTTTTATATTTCCGGTGATTGCACGGTTTTATATTTCCGGTGATTGCCCGGTGTGAGGGCTTTATATTTCCCGTGATTGCGCGGTGGAGGGGTTTTATATTTCCGGTGATTGCGCGGTGTGAGGGGTTTTATATTTCCGGTGATTGCGCGGTGTGAGTGGTTTTATATTTCCGGTGATTGCGCGGTTTTATATTTCCGGTGATTGCCCGGTGTGAGGGGTTTATATTTCCCGTGATTGCGCGGTGTGAGGGGTTTTATATTTCCGTGATTGCGCGGTGTGAGGGGTGTTATATTTCCGGTGATTGCGCGGTGTGAGGAGTTTTATATTTCCGGTGATTGCGCGGTGTGGGGGGTTTTATAATTCCGGTGATTGCGCCGTGTGAGGGGTTTTATATTTCCGTTGATTGCGGGGTGTGAGGGGTTTTATATTTCCGGTGATTGCATGGTGTGGGGGGGAGGGGTTTATATTTCCGGTGATTGCGCGGTGTGAGGGGTTTTATATTTCGGTGATTGCGCTGTATGAGGGGTTTTATATTTCCGGTGATTGCGCGGTGTGAGGGGTTTATATATCCGGTGATTGCGCGGTGTGGGTGGTTTATATTTCCGGTGATTGCGCGGTGTGAGGGGTTTATATTTAAGGTGATTGCGCGGTGTGAGGGGTTTTATATTTCCGGTGATTGCGCGGTGGGAGGGGTGGTTTATATTTCCCGTGATTGCGCGGTGTGAGGGGTTTATATTTCCGGTGATTGCGCGGTGTGAGTGGTTTTATATTTCCGGTGATTACGCGGTGTGAGGGGTTTTATATTTCCGGTGATTGCGCGGTGTGAGGAGTTTATATTTCCGGTGATTGCGCGGTGTGGGTAGTTTATATTTCCGGTGATTGCGCGGTGTGGGGGGTTTTATATTTCCGGTGATTGCGCGGTGTGAGGGGGTTTATATTTCCGGTGATTGCGCGGTGTGAGGGGTTTTATATTTCCGGTGATTGCGCGGTGTGGGGGGTTCTATATTTCCGGTGATTGCGCGGTGTGAGGGGTTTTATATTTCCGGTGATTGCTCGGTGTGAGGGGTTTTATATTTCTGGTGATTGAGCGGTGTGAGGGGTTTTATATTTCCGGTGATTGCGCGGTGTGTAATGTTTTATATTTCCGGTGATTGCGCGGTGTGAGGGGTTTTATATTTCCGGTGATTGCGCGGTGTGAGGGGTTTTATATTTCCGGTGATAGCGCGGTGTGAGGGATTTATATTTCCGGTGATTGCGCGGTGTGAGGGGTTTTATATTTCCGGTGATTGCGCAGTGAGGGGTTTTATATTTCCGATGATTGCGCGGTGTGAGGGGTTTTATATTTCCGGTGATTGCGCGGTGTGAGGGGTTTTATATTTCCGGTGATTGCGCGGTGTGAGGGGTTTTACATTTCCGTGATTGCGCGGTGTGAGGGGTTTTATATTTCCGGTGATTGCGCGGTGTGTAATGTTTTATATTTCCGGGGATTGCGCGGTGTGTAATGTTTTATATTTCCGGTGATTGCGCGGTGTGTAATGTTTTATATTTCCGGTGATTGCGCGGTGTGAGGGGTTTTATATTTCCGGTGATTGCGCGGTGTGAGGGGTTTATATTTCCGGTGATTACGCGGTGTGGGGGGTTTTATATTTCCGGTGATTGCGCGGTGTGAGGGGGTTTATATTTCCGGTGATTGCGCGGTGTGAGGGGTTTTATATTTCTGGTGTTTGCGCGGTGTGGGGGGTTTTATATTTCCGGTGATTGCGCGGTGTGAGGGGTTTTATATTTCCGCTGATTGCGCGGTTTGAGGGTTTTATATTTCCGGTGATTGCGCGGTGTGAGGGGTTTATATTTCCGGTGATTGCGCGGTGTGAGGGGTTTTATATTTCCGGTGATTGTGCGGTGTGGGGGGTTTTATATTTCTGGTGATTGCGCGGTGTGGGGGGTTTTATATTTCCGGTGATTGCGCGGTGTGAGGGGTTTTATATTTCCGCTGATTGCGCGGTTTGAGGGTTTTATATTTTCGGTGATTGCGCGGTGTGAGGGGTTTTATATTTCCGGTGATTGTGCGGTGTGAGGGGTTTTATATTTCCGGTGATTGTGCGGTGTGGGGGGGTTTATATTTCCGGTGATTGCGCGGTGTGAGGGGTTTTATATTTCCGGTGATTGCGCGGTGTGAGGTATTTTATATTTCCGGTGATTGCGCGGTGTGAGGGGTTTTATATTTCCGGTGATTGCGCGGTGTGAGTGGTTTTATATTTCTGGTGATTGCACGGTTTTATATTTCCGGTGATTGCCCGGTGTGAGGGCTTTATATTTCCCATGATTGCGCGGTGTGAGGGGTTTTATATTTCCGGTGATTGCGCGGTGTGAGGGGTTTTATATTTCCGGTGATTGTGCGGTGTGGGGGGGTTTATATATCCGGTGATTGCGCGGTGTGAGGGGTTTTATATTTCCGGTGATTGCGCGGTGTGTAATGTTTTATATTTCCGGTGATTGCGCGGTGTGTAATGTTTTATATTTCCGGTGATTGCGCGGTGTGAGGGGTTTTATATTTCCGGTGATTGCGCAGTGTGAGGGGTTTATATTTCCGGTGATTGCGCGGTGTGAGGGGTTTTATATTTCCGTTGATTACGCGGTGTGGGGGGTTTTATATTTCCGGTGATTGCGCGGTGTGAGGGGGTTTATATTTCCGGTGATTGCGCGGTGTGAGGGGTTTTATATTTCTGGTGATTGCGCTGTGTGGGGGGTTTTATATTTCCGGTGATTGCGCAGTGTGAGGGGTTTTATATTTCTGCTGATTGCGCGGTTTGAGGGTTTTATATTTCCGGTGATTGCGCGGTGTGAGGGGTTTATATTTCCGGTGATTGCGCGGTGTGAGGGGTTTTATATTTCCGGTGATTGTGCGGTGTGGGGGGGTTTATATTTCCGGTGATTGCGCGGTGTGAGGGGTTTTATATTTCCGGTGATTGCGCGGTGTGAGGTATTTTATATTTCCGGTGATTGCGCGGTGTGAGGGGTTTTATATTTCCGGTGATTGCGCGGTGTGAGTGGTTTTATATTTCCGGTGATTGCGCGGTTTTATATTTCCGGTGATTGCCCGGTGTGAGGGCTTTATATTTCCCGTGATTGCGCGGTGGAGGGGTTTTATATTTCCGGTGATTGCGCGGTGTGAGGGGTTTTATATTTCCGGTGATTGCGCGGTGTGAGTGGTTTTATATTTCCGGTGATTGCGCGGTTTTATATTTCCGGTGATTGCCCGGTGTGAGGGCTTTATATTTCCCGTGATTGCGCGGTGTGAGGGGTTTTATATTTACGGTGATTGCGCGGTGTGAGGGGTGTTATATTTCCGGTTATTGCGCGGTGTGAGGAGTTTTATATTTCCGGTGATTGCGCGGTGTGGGGGGTTTTATAATTCCGGTGTTTGCGCCGTGTGACGGGTTTTATATTTCCGTTGATTGCGGGGTGTGAGGGGTTTTATATTTCCGGTGATTGAATGGTGTGGGGGGGAGGGGTTTATATTTCCGGTAATTGCGTGGTGTGAGGGGTTTATATTTCCGGTGATTGCCCGGTGTGTAATGTTTTATATTTCCGGGGATTGCGCGGTGTGAGGGGTTTTATATTTCCGGTGATTGCGCGGTGTGAGGGGTTTTATATTTCCGGTGATAGCGCGGTGTGAGGGATTTATATTTCCGGTGATTGCGCGGTGTGAGGGGTTTTATATTTCCGGTGATTGCGCAGTGAGGGGTTTTATATTTCCGGTGATTGCGCGGTGTGAGGGGTTTTATATTTCCGGTGATTGCGCGGTGTGAGGGGTTTTATATTTCCGGTGATTGCGCGGTGTGAGGGGTTTTACATTTCCGTGATTGCGCGGTGTGAGGGGTTTTATATTTCCGGTGATTGCGCGGTGTGTAATGTTTTATATTTCCGGGGATTGCGCGGTGTGTAATGTTTTATATTTCCGGTGATTGCGCGGTGTGTAATGTTTTATATTTCCGGTGATTGCGCGGTGTGAGGGGTTTTATATTTCCGGTGATTGCGCGGTGTGAGGGGTTTATATTTCCTGTGATTACGCGGTGTGGGGGTTTTTATATTTCCGGTGATTGCGCGGTGTGAGGGGGTTTATATTTCCGGTGATTGCGCGGTGTGAGGGGTTTTATATTTCTGGTGTTTGCGCGGTGTGGGGGGTTTTATATTTCCGGTGATTGCGCGGTGTGAGGGGTTTTATATTTCCGCTGATTGCGCGGTTTGAGGGTTTTATATTTCCGGTGATTGCGCGGTGTGAGGGGTTTATATTTCCGGTGATTGCGCGGTGTGAGGGGTTTTATATTTCCGGTGATTGTGCGGTGTGGGGGGTTTATATTTCCGGTGATTGCGCGGTGTGAGGGGTTTTATATTTCTGGTGATTGCGCGGTGTGGGGGGTTTTATATTTCCGGTGATTGCGCGGTGTGAGGGGTTTTATATTTCCGCTGATTGCGCGGTTTGAGGGTTTTATATTTTCGGTGATTGCGCGGTCTGAGGGGTTTATATTTCCGGTGATTGCGCGGTGTGAGGGGTTTTATATTTCCGGTGATTGTGCGGTGTGGGGGGGTTTATATTTCCGGTAATTGCGCGGTGTGAGGGGTTTTATATTTCCGGTGATTGCGCGGTGTGAGGTATTTTATATTTCCGGTGATTGCGCGGTGTGAGGGGTTTTATATTTCCGGTGATTGCGCGGTGTGAGTGGTTTTATATTTCCGGTGATTGCACGGTTTTATATTTCCGGTGATTGCCCGGTGTGAGGGCTTTATATTTCCCATGATTGCGCGGTGTGAGGGGTTTTATATTTCCGGTGATTGTGCGGTGTGGGGGGGTTTATATTTCCGGTGATTGCGCGGTGTGAGGGGTTTTATATTTCCGGTGATTGCGCGGTGTGTAATGTTTTATATTTCCGGTGATTGCGCGGTGTGTAATGTTTTATATTTCCGGTGATTGCGCGGTGTGAGGGGTTTTATATTTCCGGTGATTGTGCGGTGTGAGGGGTTTTATATTTCCGGTGATTGCGCGGTGTGAGGGGTTTTATATTTCCGGTGATTGCGCGGTGTGAGGGGTTTTATATTTCCGGTGATTGCGTGGTGTGAGTGGTTTTATATTTCCGGTGATTGCGCGGTTTTATATTTCCGGTGATTGCCCGGTGTGAGGGCTTTATATTTCCCGTGATTGCGCGGTGGAGGGGTTTTATATTTCCGGTGATTGCGCGGTGTGAGGGGTTTTATATTTCCGGTGATTGCGCGGTGTGAGTGGTTTTATATTTCCGGTGATTGCGCGGTTTTATATTTCCGGTGATTGCCCGGTGTGAGGGCTTTATATTTCCCGTGATTGCGCGGTGTGAGGGGTTTTATATTTACGGTGATTGCGCGGTGTGAGGGGTGTTATATTTCCGGTTATTGCGCGGTGTGAGGAGTTTTATATTTCCGGTGATTGTGCGGTGTGAGGGGTTTATATTTCCGGTGATTGCGCGGTGTGAGGGGTTTATATTTCCGGTGATTGCGCGGTGTGGGTGGTTTATATTTCCAGTGATTGCGCGGTGTGAGGGGTTTTATATTTCCGGTGATTGCGCGGTGTGAGGGGTTTTATATTTCCGGTGATGGCGCTGTGTGAGGGGTTTTATATTTCCGGTGATTGCGCGGTGTGAGGGGTTTATATTTCCGGTGATTGCGCGGTGTGAGGGGTTTATATTTCCGGTGATTGCGCGGTGTGGGTGGTTTATATTTCCGGTGATTGCGCGGTGTGAGGGGTTTTATATTTCCGGTGATTGCGCGGTGTGAGGGGTTTATATTTCCGGTGATTGCGCGGTGTGAGGGGATTTATATTTCCGGTGATTGCGCGGTGTGAGGGGTTTTATATTTCCGGTGATTGCGCGGTGTGAGTGGTTCTATATTTCCGGTGATTGCGCGGTTTTATATTTCCGGTGATTGCCCGGTGTGAGGGCTTTATATTTCCCGTGATTGCGCGTTGTGAGGGGTTTTATATTTCCGGTGATTGCGCGGTGTGAGGGGTTTTATATTTCCGGTGATTGCGCGGTGTGGGGGGTTTTATAATTCCGGTGTTTGCGCCGTGTGAGGGGTTTTATATTTCCGTTGATTGCGGGGTGTGAGGGGTTTTATATTTCCGGTGATTGCATGGTGTGGGGGGAGGGGTTTATATTTCCGGTAATTGCGCGGTGTGAGGGGTTTATATTTCCGGTGATTGCGCGGTGTGAGGGGTTTTATATTTCCGGTGATTGCGCTGTGTGAGGGGTTTTATATTTCCGGTGATTGCGCGGTGTGAGGGGTTTATATTTCCGGTGATTGCGCGGTGTGAGGGGTTTTATATTTCCGGTGATTGTGCGGTGTGGGGGGGTTTATATTTCCGGTGATTGCGCGGTGTGAGGGGATTTATATTTCCGGTGATTGCGCGGTGTGAGGGGTTTTATATTTCCGGTGATTGCGCGGTGTGAGGGGTTTTATATTTCCGGTGATTGCGTGGTGTGAGTGGTTTTATATTTCCGGTGATTGCGCGGTTTTATATTTCCGGTGATTGCCCGGTGTGAGGGGTTTATATTTCCCGTGATTGCGCGGTGTGAGGGGTTTTATATTTCCGTGATTGCGCGGTGTGAGGGGTGTTATATTTCCGGTGACTGCGCGGTGTGAGGAGTTTTATATTTCAGGTGATTGCGCGGTGTGAGGGGTTTATATTTCCGGTGATTGCGCGGTGTGAGGGGTTTTATATTTCCGGTGATCGCGCAGTGTGAGGGGTTTTATATTTCCGGTGATTGCATGGTGTGGGGGGGAGGGGTTTATATTTCCGGTAATTGCGCGGTGTGAGGGTTTTATATTTCCGGTGATTGCGCGGTGTGAGGGGTTTTATATTTCCGGTGATTGCCCGGTGTGTAATGTTTTATATTTCCGGGGATTGCGCGGTGTGAGGGGTTTTATATTTCCGGTGATTGCGCGGTGTGAGGGGTTTTATATTTCCGGTGATAGCGCGGTGTGAGGGTTTTATATTTCCGGTGATTGCGCAGTGAGGGGTTTTATATTTCCGGTGATTGCGCAGTGAGGGGTTTTATATTTCCGGTGATTGCGTGGTGTGAGTGGTTTTATATTTCCGGTGATTGCGCGGTTTTATATTTCCGGTGATTGCCCGGTGTGAGGGGTTTATATTTCCCGTGATTGCGCGGTGTGAGGGGTTTTATATTTCCGTGATTGCGCGGTGTGAGGGGTGTTATATTTCCGGTGACTGCGCGGTGTGAGGAGTTTTATATTTCAGGTGATTGCGCGGTGTGAGGGGTTTATATTTCCGGTGATTGCGCGGTGTGAGGGGTTTTATATTTCCGGTGATCGCGCAGTGTGAGGGGTTTTATATTTCCGGTGATTGCATGGTGTGGGGGGGAGGGGTTTATATTTCCGGTAATTGCGCGGTGTGAGGGTTTTATATTTCCGGTGATTGCGCGGTGTGAGGGGTTTTATATTTCCGGTGATTGCCCGGTGTGTAATGTTTTATATTTCCGGGGATTGCGCGGTGTGAGGGGTTTTATATTTCCGGTGATTGCGCGGTGTGAGGGGTTTTATATTTCCGGTGATAGCGCGGTGTGAGGGATTTATATTTCCGGTGATTGCGCGGTGTGAGGGGTTTTATATTTCCGGTGATTGCGCAGTGAGGGGTTTTATATTTCCGGTGATTGCGCGGTGTGAGGGGTTTTATATTTCCGGTGATTGCGCGGTGTGAGGGGTTTTATATTTCCGGTGATTGCGCGGTGTGAGGGGTTTTACATTTCCGTGATTGCGCGGTGTGAGGGGTTTTATATTTCCGGTGATTGCGCGGTGTGTAATGTTTTATATTTCCGGGGATTGCGCGGTGTGTAATGTTTTATATTTCCGGTGATTGCGCGGTGTGTAATGTTTTATATTTCCGGTGATTGCGCGGTGTGAGGGGTTTTATATTTCCGGTGATTGCGCGGTGTGAGGGGTTTATATTTCCGGTGATTACGCGGTGTGGGGGTTTTTATATATCCGGTGATTGCGCGGTGTGAGGGGGTTTATATTTCCGGTGATTGCGCGGTGTGAGGGGTTTTATATTTCTGGTGTTTGCGCGGTGTGGGGGGTTTTATATTTCCGGTGATTGCGCGGTGTGAGGGGTTTTATATTTCCGCTGATTGCGCGGTTTGAGGGTTTTATATTTCCGGTGATTGCGCGGTGTGAGGGGTTTATATTTCCGGTGATTGCGCGGTGTGAGGGGTTTTATATTTCCGGTGATTGTGCGGTGTGGGGGGTTTATATTTCCGGTGATTGCGCGGTGTGAGGGGTTTTATATTTCCGGTGATTGCGCGGTGTGGGGGGTTTTATATTTCCGGTGATTGCGCGGTGTGAGGGGTTTTATATTTCCGCTGATTGCGCGGTTTGAGGGTTTTATATTTTCGGTGATTGCGCGGTCTGAGGGGTTTATATTTCCGGTGATTGCGCGGTGTGAGGGGTTTTATATTTCCGGTGATTGTGCGGTGTGGGGGGGTTTATATTTCCGGTAATTGCGCGGTGTGAGGGGTTTTATATTTCCCGTGATTGCGCGGTGTGAGGTATTTTATATTTCCGGTGATTGCGCGGTGTGAGGGGTTTTATATTTCCGGTGATTGCGCGGTGTGAGTGGTTTTATATTTCCGGTGATTGCACGGTTTTATATTTCCGGTGATTGCCCGGTGTGAGGGCTTTATATTTCCCATGATTGCGCGGTGTGAGGGGTTTTATATTTCCGGTGATTGTGCAGTGTGGGGGGGTTTATATTTCCGGTGATTGCGCGGTGTGAGGGGTTTTATATTTCCGGTGATTGCGCGGTGTGTAATGTTTTATATTTCCGGTGATTGCGCGGTGTGTAATGTTTTATATTTCCGGTGATTGCGCGGTGTGAGGGGTTTTATATTTCCGGTGATTGTGCGGTGTGAGGGGTTTTATATTTCCGGTGATTGCGCGGTGTGAGGGGTTTTATATTTCCGGTGATTGCGCGGTGTGAGGGGTTTTATATTTCCGGTGATTGCGCGGTGTGAGTGGTTTTATATTTCCGGTGATTGCGCGGTTTTATATTTCCGGTGATTGCCCGGTGTGAGGGCTTTATATTTCCCGTGATTGAGCGGTGGAGGGGTTTTATATTTCCGGTGATTGCGCGGTGTGAGGGGTTTTATATTTCCGGTGATTGCGCGGTGTGAGTGGTTTTATATTTCCGTTGATTGCGCGGTTTTATATTTCCGGTGATTGCCCGGTGTGAGGGCTTTATATTTCCCGTGATTGCGCGGCGTGAGGGGTTTTATATTTACGGTGATTGCGCGGTGTGAGGGGTGTTATATTTCCGGTTATTGCGCGGTGTGAGGAGTTTTATATTTCCGGTGATTGTGCGGTGTGAGGGGTTTATATTTCCGGTGATTGCGCGGTGTGAGGGGTTTATATTTCCGGTGATTGCGCGGTGTGGGTGGTTTATATTTCCGGTGATTGCGCGGTGTGAGGGGTTTTATATTTCCGGTGATTGCGCGGTGTGAGGGGTTTTATATTTCCGGTGATGGCGCTGTGTGAGGGGTTTTATATTTCCGGTGATTGCGCGGTGTGAGGGGTTTATATTTCCGGTGATTGCGCGGTGTGAGGGGTTTATATTTCCGGTGATTGCGCGGTGTGGGTGGTTTATATTTCCGGTGATTGCGCGGTGTGAGGGGTTTATATTTCCGGTGATTGCGCGGTGTGAGGGGATTTATATTTCCGGTGATTGCGCGGTGTGAGGGGTTTTATATTTCCGGTGATTGCGCGGTGTGAGTGGTTTTATATTTCCGGTGATTGCGCGGTTTTATATTTCCGGTGATTGCCCGGTGTGAGGGCTTTATATTTCCCGTGATTGCGCGTTGTGAGGGGTTTTATATTTCCGGTGATTGCGCGGTGTGAGGGGTTTTATATTTCCGGTGATTGCGCGGTGTGGGGGGTTTTATAATTCCGGTGTTTGCGCCGTGTGAGGGGTTTTATATTTCCGTTGATTGCGGGGTGTGAGGGGTTTTATATTTCCGGTGATTGCATGGTGTGGGGGGAGGGGTTTATATTTCCGGTAATTGCGCGGTGTGAGGGGTTTATATTTCCGGTGATTGCGCGGTGTGAGGGGTTTTATATTTCCGGTGATTGCGCTGTGTGAGGGGTTTTATATTTCCGGTGATTGCGCGGTGTGAGGGGTTTATATTTCCGGTGATTGCGCGGTGTGAGGGGTTTATATTTCCGGTGATTGCGCGGTGTGGGTGGTTTATATTTCTGGTGATTGCGCGGTGTGAGGGGTTTTATATTTCCGGTGATTGCGCGGTGTGAGGGGTTTTATATTTCCGGTGATTGCGCGGTGTGAGGGCGTTTATATTTCCGGTGATTGCGCGGTGTGAGGGGTTTTATATTTCCGGTGATTGCGCGGTGTGGGGGGTTTTATATTTCCAGTGATTGCGCGGTGTGAGGGGTTTTATATTTCCGGTGATTGCGCGGTGTGAGGGTTTTATATTTCCGGTGATTGCGCGGTGTGAGGGGTTTATATTTCCGGTGATTGCGCGGTGTGAGGGGTTTTATATTTCCGGTGATTGTGCGGTGTGGGGGGGTTTATATTTCCGGTGATTGCGCGGTGTGAGGGGTTTTATATTTCCGGTGATTGTGCGGTGTGAGGGGTTTTATATTTCCGGTGATTGCGCGGTGTGAGGGGTTTTATATTTCCGGTGATTGCGCGGTGTGAGGGGTTTTATATTTCCGGTGATTGCGCGGTGTGAGTGGTTTTATATTTCCGGTGATTGCGCGGTTTTATATTTCCGGTGATTGCCCGGTGTGAGGGCTTTATATTTCCCGTGATTGCGCGGTGGAGGGGTTTTATATTTCCGGTGATTGCGCGGTGTGAGGGGTTTTATATTTCCGGTGATTGCGCGGTGAGTGGTTTTATATTTCCGGTGATTGCGCGGTTTTATATTTCCGGTGATTGCCCGGTGTGAGGGCTTTATATTTCCCGTGATTGCGCGGTGTGAGGGGTTTTATATTTACGGTGATTGCGCGGTGTGAGGGGTGTTATATTTCCGGTTATTGCGCGGTGTGAGGAGTTTTATATTTCCGGTGATTGTGCGGTGTGAGGGGTTTATATTTCCGGTGATTGCGCGGTGTGAGGGGTTTATATTTCCGGTGATTGCGCGGTGTGGGTGGTTTATATTTCCAGTGATTGCGCGGTGTGAGGGGTTTTATATTTCCGGTGATTGCGCGGTGTGAGGGGTTTTATATTTCCGGTGATGGCGCTGTGTGAGGGGTTTTATATTTCCGGTGATTGCGCGGTGTGAGGGGTTTATATTTCCGGTGATTGCGCGGTGTGAGGGGTTTATATTTCCGGTGATTGCGCGGTGTGGGTGGTTTATATTTCCGGTGATTGCGCGGTGTGAGGGGTTTTATATTTCCGGTGATTGCGCGGTGTGAGGGGTTTATATTTCCGGTGATTGCGCGGTGTGAGGGGATTTATATTTCCGGTGATTGCGCGGTGTGAGGGGTTTTATATTTCCGGTGATTGCGCGGTGTGAGTGGTTCTATATTTCCGGTGATTGCGCGGTTTTATATTTCCGGTGATTGCCCGGTGTGAGGGCTTTATATTTCCCGTGATTGCGCGTTGTGAGGGGTTTTATATTTCCGGTGATTGCGCGGTGTGAGGGGTTTTATATTTCCGGTGATTGCGCGGTGTGGGGGGTTTTATAATTCCGGTGTTTGCGCCGTGTGAGGGGTTTTATATTTCCGTTGATTGCGGGGTGTGAGGGGTTTTATATTTCCGGTGATTGCATGGTGTGGGGGGAGGGGTTTATATTTCCGGTAATTGCGCGGTGTGAGGGGTTTATATTTCCGGTGATTGCGCGGTGTGAGGGGTTTTATATTTCCGGTGATTGCGCTGTGTGAGGGGTTTTATATTTCCGGTGATTGCGCGGTGTGAGGGGTTTATATTTCCGGTGATTGCGCGGTGTGAGGGGTTTTATATTTCCGGTGATTGCATGGTGTGGGGGGGAGGGGTTTATATTTCCGGTAATTGCGCGGTGTGAGGGGTTTATATTTCCGGTGATTGCGCGGTGTGAGGGGTTTTATATTTCCGGTGATTGCGCTGTGTGAGGGGTTTTATATTTCCGGTGATTGCGCGGTGTGAGGGGTTTATATTTCCGGTGATTGCGCGGTGTGAGGGGTTTATATTTCCGGTGATTGCGCAGTGTGGGTGGTTTATATTTCCGGTGATTGCGCGGTGTGAGGGGTTTTATATTTCCGGTGATTGCGCGGTGTGAGGGGTTTATATTTCCGGTGATTGCGCGGTGTGAGGGGTTTTATATTTCCGGTGATTGCGCGGTGTGAGGGCGTTTATATTTCCGGTGATTGCGCGGTGTGAGGGGTTTTATATTTCCGGTGATTGCGCAGTGTGGGGGGTTTTATATTTCCAGTGATTGCGCGGTGTGAGGGGTTTATATTTCCGGTGATTGCGCGGTGTGAGGGGTTTTATATTTCCGGTGATTGCGCTGTGTGAGGGGTTTTATATTTCCGGTGATTGCGCGGTGTGAGGGGTTTATATTTCCGGTGATTGCGCGGTGTGAGGGGTTTATATTTCCGGTGATTGCGCGGTGTGGGTGGTTTATATTTCCGGTGATTGCGCGGTGTGAGGGGTTTTATATTTCCGGTGATTGCGCGGTGTGAGGGGTTTATATTTCCGGTGATTGCGCAGTGTGAGGGGTTTTATATTTCCGGTGATTGCGCGGTGTGAGGGCGTTTATATTTCCGGTGATTGCGCGGTGTGAGGGGTTTATATTTCCGGTGATTGTGCGGTGTGGGGGGTTTATATTTCCGGTGATTGCGCCGTGTGAGGGGTTTTATATTTCCGGTGATTGCGCGGTGTGGGGGGTTTATATTTCCGGTGATTGCGCGGTGTGAGGGGTTTATATTTCCGGTGATTGCGCGGTGTGAGGGGTTTATATTTCCGGTGATTGCGTGGTGTGAGGGGGTTTATATTTCCGGTGATTGCGCGGTGTGGGGGGGTTTATATTTCCGGTGATTGCGCAGTGTGAGGGGTTTTATATTTCCGGTGATTGCGCGGTGAGGAGTTTTATATTTCCGGTGATTGCGCGGTGTGGGGCGGTTATATTTCAGGTGATTGCGCGGTGTGAGGGGTTTTATATTTCTGGTGATTGCGCTGTGTGGGGGGTTTTATATTTCCAGTGATTGCGCGGTGTGAGGGGTTTTATATTTCCGGTGATTGCGCGGTGTGAGGGTTTTATATTTCCGGTGATTGCGCGGTGTGAGGGGTTTATATTTCCGGTGATTGCGCGGTGTGAGGGGTTTTATATTTCCTGTGATTGCGCGGTGTGAGGGGTTTATATTTCCGGTGATTGTGCGGTGTGGGGGGTTTATATTTCCGGTGATTGCGCCGTGTGAGGGGTTTTATATTTCCGGTGATTGCGCGGTGTGGGGGGTTTATATTTCCGGTGATTGCGCGGTGTGAGGGGTTTATATTTCCGGTGATTGCGCGGTGTGAGGGGTTTATATTTCCGGTGATTGCGTGGTGTGAGGGGGTTTATATTTCCGGTGATTGCGCGGTGTGGGGGGGTTTATATTTCCGGTGATTGCGCAGTGTGAGGGGTTTTATATTTCCGGTGATTGCGCGGTGAGGAGTTTTATATTTCCGGTGATTGCGCGGTGTGGGGCGGTTATATTTCAGGTGATTGCGCGGTGTGAGGGGTTTTATATTTCCGGTGATTGCGCGGTGTGGGGGGTTTTATATTTCCGGTGATTGCGTGGTGTGAGGGGTTTTATATTTCCGGTGATTGCGCGGTGTGGGGGGTTTTATATTTCCGGTGATTGCGTGGTGTGAGGGGTTTTATATTTCCGGTGATTGCGCGGTGTGGGGGGTTTTATATTTCCGGTGATTGCGTGGTGTGAGGGGTTTTATATTTCCGGTGATTGCGTGGTGTGAGGGGTTTTATACTTCCGCTGATTGCGCGGTGTGAGGGGTTTTATATTTCCGGTGATTGCGTGGTGTGAGGGGTTTATATTTCCAGTGATTGTGCGGTGTGAGGGGGTTTATATTTCCGGTGATTGCGCGGTGTGAGGGGTTTATATTTCCGGTGATTGCGCGGTGTGAGGGGTTTATATTTCCGGTGATTGCGCGGTGTGGGGAGGGTTTATATTTCCGGTGATTGCGCGGTGTGAGGGGGTTTATATTTCCGGTGATTGCGGGTTGTGAAGGGTTAATATTTCCGGTGATTGCGCGGTGTGAGGGTTTTATATTTCCAGTGATTGCGCGGTGTGAGGGGTTTTATATTTCCGGTGATTGCGCGGTGTGAGGGGTTTTATATTTCCGGTGATTGCGCGGTGTGAGGGGTTTATATTTCCGGTGATTGTGCGGTGTGAGGGGGTTTATATTTCCGGTGATTGTGCGGTGTGAGGGGTTTATATTTCCGGTGATTGCGCGGTGTGAGGGGTTTATATTTCCGGTGATTGCGCGGTGTGAGGGGTTTATATTTCCGGTGATTGCGCGGTGTGAGTGGGTTTATATTTCCGGTGATTGCGGGTTGTGAAGGGTTTATATTTCCGGTGAGTGCGCGGTGTGAGAGGTTTTATATTTCCGGTGATTGCGCGGTGTGAGGTGTTTATATTTCCGGTGATTGCGCGGTGTGAGGGGTTTATATTTCTGGTGATTGCGCGGTGTGAGGGGTTTATATTTCCGGTGATTGCGCTGAGGGGGTTTATATTTCCGGTGATTGCGCGGTGTGAGGGGTTTTATATTTCCGGTGAGTGCACGGTGTGAGGGGTTTTATATTTCCGGTGATTGCGCGGTGTGAGGGGATTTATATGTCCGGTGATTGCGTGGTGTGAGGGGTTTTATATTTCCGGTGATTGCGCGGTGTGAGGGGTTTATATTTCCGGTGATTGCGCGGTGTGAGGGGTTATATATTTCCGGTGATTGCGCGGTGTGAGGAGTTTATATTTCCGGTGATTGCGCGGTGTGAGGGGTTTTATATTTCCGGTGATTGCGCGGTGTGAGGGGTTTTATATTTCCGGTGATTGCGCGGTGTGGGGGGTTTATATTTCCGGTGATTGCGCGGTGTGAGGGGTTTATATTTCCGGTGATTGCGCGGTATGAGGGGTTTTATATTTCCGGTGATCGCGCGGCGTGAGGGGTTTTATATTTCCGGTGATTGCGTGGTGTGAGGGGTTTTATATTTCCGCTGATTGCGCGGTTTTATATTTCCGGTGATTGCGCGGTGAGGAGTTTTATATTTCCGGTGATTGCTCTGTGTGGGTGGGTTATATTTCAGGTGATTGCGCGGTGTGAGGGGGTTTATATTTCCGGTGATTGCGCGGTTTGAGGGGTTTATATTTCCGGAGATTGCGCGGTGTGAGGGGTTTTATATTTCGGGTGATTGCGCGGTGTGAGGGGTTTATATTTCCGGTGATTGCGCGGTGTGAGGGGTTTTATATTTCCGGTGATCGCGCGGTGTGAGGGGTTTTATATTTCCGGTGATTGCGCGGTGTGAGGGGTTTATATTTCCGGTGATTGCGCGGTGTGAGGGGTTTTATATTTCCACTGATTGCGCGGTGTGAGGGGTTTTATATTTCCGGTGATTGCGTGGTGTGAGGGGTTTATATTTCCAGTGATTGTGCGGTGTGAGGGGGTTTATATTTCCGGTGATTGTGCGGTGTGAAGGGTTTATATTTCCGGTGATTGCGTGGTGTGAGGGGTTTATATTTCCGGTGATTGCGCGGTGTGGGGGGGGTTTATATTTCCGGTGATTGCGTGGTGTGAGGGAGTTTATATTTCCGGTGATTGCGCGGTGTGGGGGGTTTATATTTCCAGTGATTGTGCGGTGTGAGGGGGTTTATATTTCCGGTGATTGTGCGGTGTGAGGGGTTTATATTTCCGGTGATTGCGCGGTGTGAGGGGTTTATATTTCCGGTGATTGCGCGGTGTGGGGGGTTTATATTTCCGGTGATTGCGCGGTGTGAGGGGGTTTATATTTCCGGTGATTGCGGGTTGTAAAGGGTTTATATTTCCGGTGAGTGCGCGGTGTGAGAGGTTTTATATTTCCGGTGATTGCGCGGTGTGAGGTGTTTATATTTCCGGTGATTGCGCGGTGTGAGGGGTTTTATATTTCCGGTGATTGCGCGGTGAGTTTTATATTTCCGGTGATTGCGCGGTGTGGGGGGGTTATATTTCAGGTGATTGCGCGGTGTGAGGGGGTTTATATTTCCGGTGATTGCGCGGTGTGAGGGGTTTTATATTTCCGGTGATTGCGCGGTGTGAGGGGTTTATATTTCCGGTGATTGCGCGGTATGAGGGGTTTTATATTTCGGGTGATTGCGCGGTGTGGGGGGGTTATATTTCAGGTGATTGCGCGGTGTGGGGGGGTTACATTTCAGGTGATTGCGTGGTGTGAGGGGTTTTATATTTTCGGTGATTGAGTGGTGTGAGTGGGTTTATATTTCCGGTGATTGCGCGGTGTGAGGGGTTTTATATTTCCGGTGATTGCGCGGTGTGAGGGGGTTTATATTTCCGGTGATTGCGCGGTGTGAGGGGTTTTATATTTCCGGTGATTACGCGGTGTGAGGGGAATATATTTCAGGTGATTGCGCGGTGTGAGGGGTTTTATATTTCCGGTGATTGCACGGTGTGAGGGGTTTATATTTCCGGTGATTGCGCGGTGTGGGGAGTTTATATTTCCGGTGATTGCGCGGTGTGAGGGGGTTTATATTTCCGGTGATTGCGCGGTGTGGGGAGTTTATATTTGCGGTGATTGCGCGGTGTGAGGGGTTTTATATTTCCGGTGATTGCGCGGTGTGAGGGGTTTTATATTTCCGGTGATTGCGCGGTGTGAGGGGTTTTATATTTTCGGTGATTGCGCGGTGTGAGGGGTTTAATATTTTCGGTGATTGCGCGGTGTGAGGGGTTTATATTTCCGGTGATTGCGCGGTGTGAGGGGTTTTATATTTCCGGTGATTGCGCGGTGTGAGGGGTTTTATATTTCCGGTGATTGCGCGGTGTGGGGGGGGGGGTTATATTTCCGGTGATTGCGCGGTGTGAGGGGGTTTATATTTCCGGTGATTGCGCGGTGTGAGGGGGTTTATATTTCCGGTGATTGCGCGGTGTGGGGGGGGGTTTATATTTCCGGTGATTGCGCGGTGTGGGGGGTTTTATATTTCCGGTATTGCGCGGTGTGAGGGGTTTTATATTTCCGGTGATTGCGCGGTGTGAGGGGTTTATATTTCCGGTGATTGCGCGGTGTGAGGGGGTTTATATTTCCGGTGATTGCGCGGTGTGAGGGGTTTTATATTTTCGGTGATTGCACGGTGTGAGGGGTTTTATATTTCCGGTGATTGCGCGGTGTGAGGGGTTTTATATTTCCGGTGATTGCGCGGTGTGAGGGGTTTTATATTTCCGGTGATTGCGTGGTGTGAGGGGTTTATATTTCCAGTGATTGTGCGGTGTGAGGGGGTTTATATTTCCGGTGATTGCGCGGTGTGAGGGGTTTATATTTCCGGTGATTGCGCGGTGTGAGGGGTTTATATTTCCGGTGATTGCGCGGTGTGGGGAGGGTTTATATTTCCGGTGATTGCGCGGTGTGAGGGGGTTTATATTTCCGGTGATTGCGGGTTGTGAAGGGTTTATATTTCCGGTGATTGCGCGGTGTGAGGGGGTTTATATTTCCAGTGATTGCGCGGTGTGAGGGGTTTTATATTTCCGGTGATTGCGCGGTGTGAGGGGTTTTATATTTCCGGTGATTGCGCGGTGTTAGGGGTTTATATTTCCGGTGATTGTGCGGTGTGAGGGGGTTTATATTTCCGATGATTGTGCGGTGTGAGGGGTTTATATTTCCGGTGATTGCGCGGTGTGAGGGGTTTATATTTCCGGTGATTGCGCGGTGTGGGGGGTTTATATTTCCGGTGATTGCGCGGTGTGAGTGGGTTTATATTTCCGGTGATTGCGGGTTGTGAAGGGTTTATATTTCCGGTGAGTGCGCGGTGTGAGAGGTTTTATATTTCCGGTGATTGCGCGGTGTGAGGTGTTTATATTTCCGGTGATTGCGCGGTGTGAGGGGTTTATATTTCCGGTGATTGCGCTGAGGGGGTTTATATTTCCGGTGATTGCGCGATGTGAGGGGTTTTATATTTCCGGTGATTGCACGGTGTGAGGGGTTTTATATTTCTGGTGATTGCGCGGTGTGAGGGGTTTTATATGTCCGGTGATTGCGTGGTGTGAGGGGTTTTATATTTCCGGTGATTGCGCGGTGTGAGGGGTTTTTATTTCCGGTGATTGCGCGGTGTGAGGGGTTATATATTTCCGGTGATTGCGCGGTGTGAGGAGTTTATATTTCCGGTGATTGCGCGGTGTGAGGGGTTTTATATTTCCGGTGATTGCGCGGTGTGAGGGGTTTTATATTTCCGGTGATTGCGGGTTGTGAAGGGTTTATATTTCCGGTGAGTGCGCGGTGTGAGAGGTTTTATATTTCCGGTGATTGCGCGGTGTGAGGTGTTTATATTTCCGGTGATTGCGCGGTGTGAGGGGTTTATATTTTCGGTGATTGCGCTGAGGGGGTTTATATTTCCGGTGATTGCGCGATGTGAGGGGTTTTATATTTCCGGTGATTGCACGGTGTGAGGGGTTTTATATTTCTGGTGATTGAGCGGTGTGAGGGGTTTTATATGTCCGGTGATTGCGTGGTGTGAGGGGTTTTATATTTCCGGTGATTGCGCGGTGTGAGGGGTTTTTATTTCCGGTGATTGCGCGGTGTGAGGGGTTATATATTTCCGGTGATTGCGCGGTGTGAGGAGTTTATATTTCCGGTGATTGCGCGGTGTGAGGGGTTTTATATTTCCGGTGATTGCGCGGTGTGAGGGGTTTTATATTTCCGGTGATTGCGCGGTGTGGGGGGTTTATATTTCCGGTTGATTGCGCGGTGTGAGGGGTTTTATATTTCCGGTGATTGCGCGGTGTGATGGGGTTTATATTTCCGGTGATTGCGCGGTATGAGGGGTTTTATATTTCCGGTGATCGCGCGGTGTGAGGGGTTTTATATTTCCGGTGATTGCGTGGTGTGAGGGGTTTTATATTTCCGGTGATTGCGCGGTTTTATATTTCCGGTGATTGCGCGGTGAGGAGTTTTATATTTCCGGTGATTGCTCTGTGTGGGGGGGTTATATTTCAGGTGATTGCGCGGTGTGAGGGGGTTTATATTTCCGGTGATTGCGCGGTGTGAGGGGTTTTATATTTCCGGTGATTGCACGGTTTGAGGGGTTTATATTTCTGGAGATTGCGCGGTGTGAGGGGTTTTATATTTCGGGGGATTGCGCGGTGTGAGGGGTTTATATTTCTGGTGATTGCGCGGTTTGAGGGGTTTTATATTTCCGGTGATCGCGCGGTGTGAGGGGTTTTATATTTCCGGTGATTGCGCGGTGTGAGGGGTTTATATTTCCGGTGAATGCGCGGTGTGAGGGGTTTTATATTTCCACTGATTGCGCGGTGTGAGGGGTTTTATATTTCCGGTGATTGCGTGGTGTGAGGGGTTTATATTTCCAGTGATTGTGCGGTATGAGGGGGTTTATATTTCCGGTGATTGCGCGGTGTGAGGGGGTTTATATTTCCGGTGATTGCGCGGTGTGGGGGGTTTATATTTCCAGTGATTGTGCGGTGTGAGGGGTTTATATTTCCGGTGATTGCGCTGAGGGGGTTTATATTTCCGGTGATTGCGCGGTGTGAGGGGTTTTATATTTCCGGTGATTGCACGGTGTGAGGGGTTTTATATTTCCGGTGATTGCGCGGTGTGAGGGGTTTTATATGTCCGGTGATTGCGTGGTGTGAGGGGTTTTATATTTCCGGTGATTGCGCGGTCTGAGGGGTTTATATTTCCGCTGATTGCGCGGTGTGAGGGGTTTATATTTCCAGTGATTGTGCGGTGTGAGGGGGTTTATATTTCCGGTGATTGCGCGGTGTGAGGGGTTTATATTTCCGGTGATTGCGCGGTGTGAGGGGTTTATATTTCCGGTGATTGCGCGGTGTGGGGAGGGTTTATATTTCCGGTGATTGCGCGGTGTGAGGGGGTTTATATTTCCGGTGATTGCGGGTTGTGAAGGGTTTATATTTCCGGTGATTGCGCGGTGTGAGGGGGTTTATATTTCCAGTGATTGCGCGGTGTGAGGGGTTTTATATTTCCGGTGATTGCGCGGTGTGAGGGGTTTTATATTTCCGGTGATTGCGCGGTGTTAGGGGTTTATATTTCCGGTGATTGTGCGGTGTGAGGGGGTTTATATTTCCGGTGATTGTGCGGTGTGAGGGGTTTATATTTCCGGTGATTGCGCGGTGTGAGGGGTTTATATTTCCGGTGATTGCGCGGTGTGGGGGGTTTATATTTCCGGTGATTGCGCGGTGTGAGTGGGTTTATATTTCCGGTGATTGCGGGTTGTGAAGGGTTTATATTTCCGGTGAGTGCGCGGTGTGAGAGGTTTTATATTTCCGGTGATTGCGCGGTGTGAGGTGTTTATATTTCCGGTGATTGCGCGGTGTGAGGGGTTTATATTTCCGGTGATTGCACGGTGTGAGGGGTTTTATATTTCCGGTGATTGCGCGGTGTGAGGGGTTTTATATGTCCGGTGATTGCGTGGTGTGAGGGGTTTTATATTTCCGGTGATTGCGCGGTGTGAGGGGTTTTTATTTCCGGTGATTGCGCGGTGTGAGGGGTTATATATTTCCGGTGATTGCGCGGTGTGAGGAGTTTATATTTCCGGTGATTGCGCGGTGTGAGGGGTTTTATATTTCCGGTGATTGCGCGGTGTGAGGGGTTTTATATTTCCGGTGATTGCGCGGTGTGGGGGGTTTATATTTCCGGTGATTCCGCGGTGTGAGGGGTTTATATTTCCGGTGATTGCGCGGTATGAGGGGTTTTATATTTCCGGTGATCGCGCGGTGTGAGGGGTTTTATATTTCCGGTGATTGCGTGGTGTGAGGGGTTTTATATTTCCGGTGATTGCGCGGTGAGGAGTTTTATATTTCCGGTGATTGCTCTGTGTGGGGGGGTTATATTTCAGGTGATTGCGCGGTGTGAGGGGGTTTATATTTCCGGTGATTGCGCGGTGTGAGGGGTTTTATATTTCCGGTGATTGCGCGGTTTGAGGGGTTTATATTTCCGGAGATTGCGCGGTGTGAGGGGTTTTATATTTCGGGTGATTGCGCGGTGTGAGGGGTTTATATTTCTGGTGATTGCGCGGTGTGAGGGGTTTTATATTTCCGGTGATCGCGCGGTGTGAGGGGTTTTATATTTCCGGTGATTGCGCGGTTTGAGGGGTTTATATTTCCGGTGAATGCGCGGTGTGAGGGGTTTTATATTTCCACTGATTGCGCGGTGTGAGGGGTTTTATATTTCCGGTGATTGAGTGGTGTGAGGGGTTTATATTTCCAGTGATTGTGCGGTATGAGGGGGTTTATATTTCCGGTGATTGTGCGGTGTGAAGGGTTTATATTTCCGGTGATTGCGCGGTGTGAGGGGTTTATATTTCCGGTGATTGCGCGGTGTGGGGGGGGTTTATATTTCCGGTGATTGCGCGGTGTGAGGGGGTTTATATTTCCGGTGATTGCGCGGTGTGGGGGGTTTATATTTCCAGTGATTGTGCGGTGTGAGGGGTTTATATTTCCGGTGATTGCGCTGAGGGGGTTTATATTTCCGGTGATTGCGCGGTGTGAGGGGTTTTATATTTCCGGTGATTGCACGGTGTGAGGGGTTTTATATTTCCGGTGATTGCGCGGTGTGAGGGGTTTTATATGTCCGGTGATTGCGTGGTGTGAGGGGTTTTATATTTCCGGTGATTGCGCGGTCTGAGGGGTTTATATTTCCGGTGATTGCGCGGTGTGAGGGGTTATATATTTCCGGTGATTGTGCGGTGTGAGGAGTTTATATTTCCGGTGATTGCGCGGTGTGAGGGGTTTTATATTTCCGGTGATTGCGCGGTGTGAGGGGTTTTATATTTCCGGTGATTGCGCGGTGTGGGGGGTTTATATTTCCGGTGATTGCGCGGTGTGAGGGGTTTTATATTTCCGGTGATTGCGCGGTGAGGAGTTTTATATTTCCGGTGATTGCGCGGTGTGAGGGGTTTTATATTTCCGGTGATTGCGCGGGGTGAGGGTTTTATATTTCCGGTGATTGCTCGGTGTGAGGGGTTTTATATTTCCGGTGATTGCGCGGTGTGAGGGGTTTATATTTCTGGTGATTGCGCGGTGTGAGGGGTTTATATTTCCGGTGATTGCGCGGTGGGGGGGTTTTATATTTCCGGTGATTGCGCGGTGTGTAATGTTTTATATTTCCGGTGATTGCGCGGTGTGAGGGTTTTATATTTCCGGTAATTGCGCGGTGTGAGGGGTTTTATATTTCCGGTGATTGCGCTGTGTTATATTTCCGGTGATTGCGCGTTGTGAGGGGTTTATATTTCCGGTGATTGCGCGGTGTGAGGGGTTTTATATTTCCGGTCATTGCGCGGTGTGGGGGGTTTTATATTTCCGGTGATTGCGCGGTGTGAGGGGTTTATATTTCCGGTGATTGCGCGGTGTGGGGGGTTTATATTTCCGGTTATTGCGCGGTGTGAGGGGTTTTATATTTCCAGTTATTGCGCGGTGTGAGGGGTTTTATATTTCCGGTGATTGCGCGGTGTGGGGGGTTTATATTTCCGGTGATTGCGCGGTGTGAGGGGTTTTATATTTCCGGTGATTGCGCGGTGTGAGGGGTTTTATATTTCCAGTGATTGCGCGGTGTGAGGGGTTTATATTTCCGGTGATTGCGTGGTGTGGGGGGTTTATTTCCGGTGATTGCGCGGTGTGAGGGGTTTTATATTTCCGGTGAGTGCGCGGTGTGAGGGGTTTATATTTCTGGTGATTGCCGATGTGGGGGGGGGGTTTATATTTCCGGTGATTGCGCGGTGTGAGGGGTTTTATATTTCCGGTGATTGCGCGGTGTGAGGGGTTTATATTTCCGGTGATTGCGCGGTGTGAGGGGTTTTATATTTCCGGTGATTGCGCGGTGTGGGGGGGGGTTTATATTTCCGGTGATTGCGCGGTGTGGGGGGGGTTTATATTTCCGGTGATTGCGCGGTGTGGGGGGGGTTTATATTTCCGGTGATTGCGCGGTGTGGGGGGGGGTTTATATTTCCGGTGATTGCGCGGTGTGAGGGGTTTATATTTCTGGTGATTGCCGGTGTGGGGGGGGGGGGTTTATATTTCCGGTGATTGCGCGGTGTGAGGGGTTTATATTTCCGGTGATTGCGCGGTGTGAGGGGTTTATATTTCCGCTGATTGCGCGGTGTGAGGGGTTTTATATTTCCGGTGATTGCGCGGTGTGAGGGGTTTATATTTCCGGTGATTGCGCGGTGTGGGGGGGTTTTATATTTCCGGTGATTGCGCGGTGTGGGGGGGTTTTATATTTCCGGTGATTGCGCGGTGTGAGGGGTTTTATATTTCCGGTGATTACGCGGTGTGAGGGGTTTATATTTCCGTGATTGCGCGGTGTGAGGGGGTTTATATTTCCGGTGATTGCGCGGTGCGAGGGGTTTATATTTCCGGTGATTGCGCGGTGTGGGGGGTTTTATATTTCCGGTAATTGCGCGGTGTGAGGGGTTTATATTTCCGGTGATTGCACGGTGTGGGGGGTTTTATATTTCCGGTGATTGCGCGGTGTGGGGGGTTTTATATTTCCGGTGATTGAGCGGTGTGAGAGGTTTTATATTTCCGGTGATTGCGCGGTGTGAGGGGTTTATATTTCCGGTGATTGCACGGTGAGGGGGGGTTTATATTTCCGGTGATTGCGCGGTGTGAGGGGTTTTATATTTCCGGTGATTGCGCGGTGTGAGGGGTTTATATTTCCGGTAATTGCGCGGTGTGAGGGGGTTTATATTTCCGGTGATTGCGCGGTGTGAGGGGTTTTATATTTCTGGTGATTGCGCGGTGTGAGGGGTTTATATTTCCGGTGATTGCGCGGTGTGGGGGGTTTATATTTCTGGTGATTGCGCGGTGTGAGGGGTTTTATATTTCCGGTGATTGCGCGGTGTGAGGGGTTTTATATTTCCGGTGATTTCGCGGTGTGAGGGGTTTATATTTCCGGTGATTGCGCGGTGTGAGGGGTTTTATATTTCCGGTGATTTCGCGGTGTGAGGGGTTTTATATTTCCGGTGATTGCGCGGTGTGAGGTGTTTTATATTTCCGGTGATTGCGCGGTGTGAGGGGTTTTATATTTCCGGTGATTTCGCGGTGTGAGGGGTTTTATATTTCCGGTGATTGCGCGGTGTGAGGGGTTTATATTTCCGGTGATTGCGCAGTGTTTTAGATTTCCGGTGATTGCGCGGTGTGAGGGGTTTATATTTCCGGTGATTGCGCGGTGTGGGGGGTTTATATTTCCGGTGATTGCGCGGTGTGAGGGGTTTATATTTCCGGTGATTGCACGGTGAGGGGGGGTTTATATTTCCGGTGATTGCGCGGTGTGAGGGGTTTTATATTTCCGGTGATTGCGCGGTGTGAGGGGTTTATATTTCCGGTAATTGCGCGGTGTGAGGGGGTTTATATTTCCGGTGATTGCGTGGTGTGAGGGGGGTTATATTTCCGGTGATTGCGCGGTGTGAGGGGTTTATATTTCCGGTGATTGCGCGGTGTGGGGGGTTTATATTTCCGGTTATTGCGCGGTGTGAGGGGTTTTATATTTCCAGTTATTGCGCGGTGTGAGGGGTTTTATATTTCCGGTGATTGCGCGGTGTGAGGGGTTTATATTTCCGGTGATTGCGCGGTGTGAGGGGGTTTATATTTCCGGTGATTGCGCGGTGTGAGGGGTTTATATTTCCGGTGATTGCGCGGTGTGAGGGGTTTATATTTCCGGTGATTGCGCGGTGTGAGGGGTTTATATTTCCGGTGATTGCGCGGTGTGTAATGTTTTATATTTCCGGTGATTGCGCGGTGTGTAATGTTTTATATTTCCGGTGATTGCGCGGTGTGAGGGGTTTATATTTCCGGTGATTGCGCGGTGTGGGGGGTTATATATTTCCGGTGATTGCGCGGTGTGAGGGGTTTATATTTCCGGTGATTGCGCGGTGTGAGGGGGTTTTATATTTCCGGTAATTGCGCGGTGTGAGGGGTTTATATTTCCGGTGATTGCGCGGTGTGGGGGGGTTTTATATTTCCGGTGATTGCGCGGTGTGAGGGGTTTTATATTTCCGGTGATTGCGCAGTGTGAGGGGTTTATATTTCCGGTGATTGCGCGGTGTGAGGGTTTTATATTTCCGGTGATTGCGCGGTGTGAGGGGTTTATATTTCCGGTGATTGCGCGGTGTGAGGGGGTTTATATTTCCGGTGATTGCGCGGTGTGAGGGGTTTTATATTTCCGGTGATTGCGCGGTGTGAGGAGTTTTATATTTCCGGTGATTGCGCGGTGTGAGGGGTTTATATTTCCGGTGATTGCGCGGTGTGGGGGGTTTATATTTCCGGTGATTGCGCGGTGTGAGGGGGTTTATATTTCCGGTGATTGCGCGGTGTGAGGGGTTTTATATTTCTGGTGATTGCGCGGTGTGAGGGGTTTTATATTTCCGGTGATTGCACGGTGTGAGGGGTTTTATATATCCGGTGATTGCGCGGTGTGAGGGGTTTATATTTCCGGTGATTGCGCGGTGTGAGGGGTTTATATTTCCGGTGATTGCGCGGTGTGAGGGGTTTATATTTCCGGTGATTGAGCGGTGTGGGGGGTTTTATATTTCCGGTGATTGCGCGGTGTGCGGGGTTTATATTTCCGGTGATTGCGCGGTGTGAGGGGTTTATATTTCCGGTGATTGCGCGGTGTGGGAGGGTTTTATATTTCCGGTGATTGCGCGGTGTGAGGGGTTTATATTTCCGGTGATTGCGCGGTGTGAGGGGTTTTATATTTCCGGTGATTGCGCGGTGTGAGGGGTTTATATTTCCGGTGATTGCGCGGTGTGAGGTGTTTATATTTCCGGTGATTACGCGGTGTGAGCGGTTTTATATTTCCGGTGATTGCGCGGTGTGAGGGGTTTATATTTCCGGTGATTGCGCGGTGTGAGGTGTTTATATTTCCGGTGATTACGCGGTGTGAGCGGTTTTATATTTCGGGTGATTGCGCGGTGTGAGGGGTTTTATATTTCCGGTGATTGCGCGGTGTGAGGGGTTTATATTTCCAGTGATTGCGAGGTGTGAGGGGTTTTATATTTCCGGTGATTGCGCGGTGTGAGGGGTTTATATTTCCGGTGATTGCGCGGTGTGAGGGGTTTTATATTTCCGGTGATTGCGCGGTGTGAGGGGTTTTATATTTCCGGTGATTGCGCAGTGTTGGGGGTTTTATATTTCCGGTGATTGCGCGGTGTGAGGGGTTTTATATTTCCGGTGATTGTGCGGTGTGGGGGGTTTTATATTTCCGGTGATTGCGCAGTGTTGGGGGTTTTATATTTCCGGTGATTGCGCGGTGTGAGGGGTTTATATTTCCGGTGATTGCGCGGTGTGAGGGGTTTTATATTTCCGGTGATTGCGCGGTGTGAGGGGTTTATATTTCCGGTGATTACGCGGTGTGAGGGGTTTATATTTCCGGTGATTGCGCGGTGTGAGGGGGGTTTATATTTCCGGTGATTGCGCGGTGTGAGGGGTTTATATTTCCGGTGATTGCGCGGTGTGGGGGGTTTTATATTTCCGGTGACTGCGCGGTGTGAGGGGTTTATATTTCCGGTGATTGCCCGGTGTGAGGGGTTTATATTTCCGGTGATTGCGCGGTGTGAGGGGTTTATATTTCCGGTGATTGCGCGGTGTGAGGGGGTTTATATTTCCAGTGATTGCGCGGTGTGAGGGGTTTTATATTTCCGGTGATTGCGCGGTGTGAGGGGGTTTATATTTCCGGTGATTGCGCAGTGTTGGGGGTTTATATTTCCGGTGATTGCGCGGTGTGAGGGGTTTATATTTCCGGTGATTGCGTGGTGTGAGGGGGTTTATATTTCCGGAGATTGCGTGGTGTGAGGGGTTTATATTTTCGGTGATTGCACGGTGTGGGGGGTTTATATTTTCGGTGATTGCACGGTGTGAGGGGTTTTATATTTCCGGTGATTGCGCGGTGTGAGGGGTTTATATTTTCGGTGATTGCACGGTGTGAGGGGTTTTATATTTCCGGTGATTGCGCGGTGTGAGGGGTTTATATTTCCGGTGATTGCACGGTGTGAGGGGTTTATATTTCCGGTGATTGCGCGGTGTGAGGGGTTTATATTTCCGGTGATTGCGCGGTGTGGGGGTTTTATATTTCCGGTGAATGCGCGGTGTGAGGAGTTTTATATTTCCGGTGATTGCGCGGTGTGAGGGGTTTTATATTTCCGGTGATTGCGCAGTGTGAGGGGTTTATATTTCCGGTGATTACGCGGTGTGAGGGGTTTTATATTTCCGGTGATTGCGCGGTGTGAGGGGGTTTATATTTCCGGTGATTGCATGGTGTGAGGGGTTTATATTTCCGGTGATTGCGCGGTGTGGGGGGTTTTATATTTCCGGTGATTGCGCGGTGTGAGGGGTTTTATATTCCCGGTGATTGCGCGGTGTGAGGGGTTTTATATTTCCGGTGATTGCGCGGTGTGAGGGGTTTATATTTCCAGTGATTGAGCGGTGTGAGAGGTTTTATATTTCCGGTGATTGCGCGGTGTGAGGGGTTTATATTTCCGGTGATTGCGCGGTGTGGGGGGTTTATATTTCCGGTGATTGCGCGGTGTGAGGGGTTTTGTGGGGCGAGATGTAGATTTTGTTGGTGACATTTTGGGGACTTTTTATTCCATACGTTGGAGAATCGCGGCGACCAATAACAGCGACTCGCACATGTGAATTATTTCTGAGGGTAAATAACTTGATATTTAAATAATTTGGACATAACGGATGCGGCGATTACGTTACTTATTTTTAATGTTCACATCATTTTTTTCTAAAAAAACAAAACTTATTACACTGGTAACCGGTCGGAATCGCGGAATTTCATCGGAGAACAGAGGAAGCCGCGATCTCTAACTGATCAGATGCCGCGGTCACTATTGGTCACGGTATCTGAGGGGTTAAACAGCAGGGATTGCGCGGTCTCTGATCTTGGCGGTTGCCGGCGGCTGTCAGTAGTCTTGTACGGTGCAGGCTCCGCTCCTTCTAGTGTGACGGCGCACGTACAACATAATACTATAGATCTGATGTCACCAAGGGGTTAATCCCTCCCACTTAAAAGAATTAATAATAGTTACCAACACTGTGCCAAACAAAAACGCACCAAAACCGGATAGAAATGACCTCATGTAACCTTACTACTGCATCATGGGAAAGTTCCTGACTGATAACAGAGAACACAACAGCGGTGACCGGTAGTCATGTAGACCCAGCCTGCGATGCTCCATCGAATACCCGGCAAAAGCTGAAGGACCTGTGATGACGTCACCACCATGTGACCAGGACGGGATGGGCCAGAGCTCCGCCCCACATGTCACGTGATCCTCGTCACAGGTCTTTCATACATCGATCAATCTTTCCACTTGTAAGCTACGCCCCTGATGCCGCGGTCACGTGATCTTGATATGGTCAGGTCTATTCGCCACGTCTTCTCTCCACTGATAAGCTCCGCCCCTCCTGCCCCGGTCACATGGGGGTGACGTCATCAGAGGGACTTCCGCTATTGCCGTGTTCGAGGTGGAGAGAAGCGCTGATCGGGTGTTCTCTTTGTTATCAGTCACCCCTGTATGAGTGTGTATACAAATAACTATCAATCATCGAGTGACCCCGCCCACTGGACTCCTAGCCCGGATTTAACCCCTCCAGTGCCGGCCTCTTTGGGGTAAGTTGTTATTTCTGGTCTTTGTAGTGGTCGGATGGTTTGTGGGACGAGTCGTGTTTTGTAATGACATAATATTCGGGACTTACAACTTATTCACTGACTCTTGTTTGTTTTGTTATTACTGTGTTCGCCGTGCGGGTAAATAACGTTCTGTTGTATTTCTGACTCACGGACGCCGTTATTCCACTTATGTTTCTGGTTCTGGTTTTTTACGTTACTTTACAGAATATTTGGGAAAATCGTTTGTGGAGGGTTTTTTTTTTTATTCATAAATGAAAACTTTATTTGACTGTTTTTTGTAATAAAGTCATTCCTGTTCTGGGGGACGTGAACGAGTGATGATCAGATCGCCGGTACAATTCACTGTAATACTAATATATCGTGATTAATATTAAGGGGTTAATGGGAGCAGAAAGATGGCGGACCGTCATTACCCCCCAGGCTGCCATGACAACCATCTGCACCCCGTGATTACATCGGAGAAGCCGATGAGCGGATCACTCCCTCTCTTACAGCTTAGATTCCAGAAACACTATTTTCCACGGCATCTAAGTAGTTAAATGTCTGGGATCGGCGATCTCCCTGATCCTGGCTGTTAGCGCGAGGTGTCCGCTATAATACACCCGCAGCGTGTGGAGCGGGCTCAGCCTGTAAACCCCTCCATACTTCTCCCCCCGCACCGTGACATTCAGTGTTGTCATGGGGACGGCTGCGCTTGGACATGACTGAGGGATTGCTGGCGTCTTTCTTGTTAGGGAGTGTTCACACGCAGTGACCAGAAACGTCTGAGAATACCGAGATGATTTCAGTCGAAAACAGCTCCTGATTTTCAGACCTTTTTTTAACTCCTCACGTTTTTCGTGGCGTTTTTTTCACCAGTTTTTGGAACTGTTTTTCGATGGAGTCAATGAAAAACGCCTCCAAAAACGTGTTTTGTTTACATATACAAACTACCTCTGTAGTCTGTGGAGACTGCTCCTGTACGCTTGTGTCAGGGGGAGGTGTTTCGCTTCCTTCTGTGGGCGCGTCTGTATCGGAGTGGGCACGGCTCATCGGCGTCAGTCGCCGGCGACCCGGCCCCCCTCTGATGACGCGTGGCCGGAAGTCCCTTAGCGACCATCTTCATGCCTGGCACATGACGCCGTCGTTACCGTCTCCTGTAACACACCTGTGTTACATACACACGATTGGACAGATGACGCCTTAAAAGGGTGACCCTGGCTGGAGAGACGCCACTCCCGGACGAAGGCATCCCGCCGAAACGCGCGTCGGGTCTGACGATCTCTCCTGCCTGAGACATCACCATGGGTATGTGACCAGCTACATTCATCTTTCTTTGCTGTTTTATTCATAGACCTGATTTTCTAACCTGTATTGACACAGAGATTTCACCAATGTATTTATCCATTTTTTCACTTGTGTTTTACAATCTCTGTCCTGTCTGATTAACTTCTAATCAAACTTGTATGGTCTATCTATTCAACATAGCTGTTACTACCATATATATGTGTCTACCCACCCATGGTGCACTTGTATCTCTGGCATCAGACGAACTTTTTACTTTCATGCTGTGCATGACTCATCTTTTTAATCCTGTGATTTTTTCAATAAAGATTGTTATTCTCTTTCCTGCTACATTGTTGTGTTAATTGTACCCCACACCTTATAGGCTTTATATCAATAGATATCAGGGATACTTCTCTTCATGTTCCCATTGTTCAAGTACATCAGCGTTTCTTGCACTTTGCAGTAGGTTCAGAGCTTTTCCAGTTTATGGCCTTCCCCTTTGGGCTGGCCATGGCTCCAAGGGTCTTCACCAATGTCATGGCGGCGCCCATGGCTTTTCCCAGATCCAGGGGGATAGCGGTTATCCCATATTTGGCCGATCTTCTGGTGAAGGCACCTTTCAAACAGGACAGTGACAGTACTCCACAGGAATGCTCCATTCGCTTCATGAAAGTCTTGGGGACTTCATGGCAGTCCCATTTGCTAAATTTTACTCCCGATCTCTAGCTGGCTATTCTATTTAGTTGGGACAAGTCTCCGGAGTCCTTGGATCTGATGATCCGTCTGCCCCCTTCAGTCAAGGAGGAGCTGCTGTGGTGGATGTCTTTCCCAGGCATCTTTCAGGAAAAACCCAACAACTATCAACTGGCAAGTCATCACAACGGATGGAAGTTTGTCTGGATGGGGGGGGGGGGTTTCTTTGGCTGTCTCACAGTCCAGGGCATCTGATCCGATTCGGAAGCTCCGCTACAGATCAACATGAAGTCTCGTCTCCAGACTCTTCCAGTGCGGATACAGACAGACCACTCTACAGCAGTGGCTTACCTCAATCATCACGGAGGTACAGGAAAGAGGACTCTATGGAAAAAAACCTCTAAGATCCTTCACTGAACGGAACAAAATGTCCCAGAAATCTCAGCGGTGGCCTCTTATGAGCAGCAGTGACAGAGGCCAGAACACCCCGGCATCCCCGGAAAGGAGGTGGAGGATGCCGGCACGGAGGTGATAGAAGCTGGCGCCCGCCCGGGGAAGTAGGACGGTGACGATCGGCGGCTGAAAACATTACAACATTCCAGGAGTAGACAACTGGAAGGCGGAATGCCTGGATCCCAGAGAATGATCTCTTCATCCAGAGATTTTCAGCGCATTTGCATTCGGTGGGGTTTCCCAGACGTGGATCTCTTCGCCTCTCACCTTAATCACAAGTGCCCGGACTACGTCACCAGAACCAGGGATTCCAGGGCCATAGGAGCCGACGCTCTGGTTCTACCCTGGTCATCCTTCAACCTCCTTTATCTTTTTCCTCCCCTTCTACTCCTGCATCGAGTGCTGAAAAGGGTCAAGGACGCAGGAATCCCAGCCATTATAGTGGCCCCAGACTGGCCTCGCAGGGCTTGGTATGCGGATCTCATGCTCATGTTAGCAGATGCCCCATGGCCGCTTCCTTAGCGGCACAACCTCTTTTCCAGAGGTCCAATGTTCCACTCTGTTTTATCTCGGCTGCTTTTGACGGCTGTGCTATTGAATTTGCGATTTTGAAGTTCAAAGGGGGGGCTGGTGATGATCCAGCTGTCGTGGTCCATGTCGGTACCAACGACAGAATAAATGGTAGGTGGAGGAGCCTTAAGAATAATTTTAAAGAACTAGGCTACAAGCTGAAGGGAAGGACCTCCAAGGTTGTATTCTCAGGAATACTGCCTGTGCCATGCGCATCACAGGAAAGACAGCGGGAGCTTAGGGAGTTAAATGCATGGCTGAAGTCTTGGTGTAGAGGAGAAGGATTTGGGTTCCTAGAGCACTGGGCTGACTTTTCATTGGGGTACAAACTGTATTCTGCAGATGATTTGCACCTAAATGGAAGGGGGTCCGCTGTGCTGGGGGAGAGAATTCTAGCTGGGGTGGCGGAGTATTTAAACTAGGGCTGAGGAGGGAGGTCAATGTAGAAAAAAAAGGGGTAGCCAGATTAGAGAGGGGTCAGACTATATTGGTGGGGGGAGAAACAGAATGTGGGGAGAGGACTAGACAACAAGATAAGGAGATCCTTTCGTTACAAAACATCAGTGTAAATAAAAAGGACCGATTAATGTCAAATCACATTTCTAATAATAAAAGTGAAAAACTGACAGGCAAGTTAAAGTGTATGTTCACAAATGCCAGAAGTCTAGCAAGTAAAATGGGGGAGCTGGAGGCCTTGATACTGGAAGAAAATATAGATATAGTTGGTGTTGCTGAAACATGGCTGGACTCTTCACATGACTGGGCTGTAAATCTACAGGGTTTTACACTTTTTCGGAAAGACAGGACAAATAGGAAAGGTGGTGGTGTATGTCTGTATGTGAGAAGTGATATGAAGGCGAGTGTGAAAGAGACAATAGTGGGTGAAGACTGTGAGGAGGTTGAAACCTTGTGGGTGAAACTAGAAAGGGAGGTAAACACTGAAAAAATTACTTTTGGTGTAATCTATAGACCCCCCAATATAACTGAGGAGATGGAAGTTCAGCTATATAAACAGATGGAGCGGTTGCACAGGCGGGTACTGTAGTGATAATGGGAGATTTTAATTACTGGGATATTAATTGGTGTCATGGTTCGGCTTCAACTGCAAAGGGGAGACATTTCCTCAACCTGTTGCAGGAAAATTTTATGGGCCAGTTTGTGGAAGACCCGACTAGAGGTGAAGCTCTGTTGGATCTGGTCATTTCTAATAATGCAGATCTTGTTGGGAATGTCAATGTTCGTGAAAACCTCGGTAACAGTGATCACAATATAGTTACATTTTACCTATACTGTAAAAAACAAACGCAGGCTGGGAGGGCAAAAACATTTAATTTTAAGAAAGCCAATTTCCCCAGGATGAGGGCGGCAATTCAGGATATGGACTGGGAAGAACTAATGTCAAATAATGGAACAAATGATAAATGGGAGATTTTCACATCTACTTTGAGTTATTATAGTGCAAAATTTATTCCTACAGGTAATAAGTATAAACGACTCAAATTAAACCCCACATGGCTTACACCTTCTGTGAAAGGGGCAATACACGACAAAAAAAGGGCATTTAAAAAATACAAATCTGAGGGTACAGCTGTAGCCTTTGTAAATTATAAAGAGCTTAATAAAATCTGTAAAAATGTAATAAAATTAGCAAAAATACAAAATGAAAGGCAGGTGGCCAAGGATAGTAAAACAAATCCTAAAAAATTCTTCAAGCATATAAATGCAAAAAAGCCAAGGTCTGAACATGTAGGACCCCTAGATAGTGGTAATGGGGAGTTGATCACAGGGGATCAAGAGAAGGCAGAGTTACTAAATGGGTTCTTTAGCTCTGTATATACAACTGAAGAAAGAGCAGCTGATGTAGCCGGTGCCAGTGCTGTTAATATATCAGTTGATATACTGAATTGGATGAATGTAGAGATGGTCCAAGCTAAATAAAATAAAATAAATGTGCACAAGGCCCCGGGACCAGATGGGTTACACCCTAGAATTCTTAAAGAGCTTAGTTCAGTTATTTCTGTCCCCCTTTTCATAATATTCAGAGAATCTCTAGTGACTGGTATAGTGCCAAGGGACTGGCGCAGCGCAAATGTGGTGCCTATTTTCAAAAAGGGCTCTAGGTCTTCCCCGGGTAATTATAGACCAGTAAGCTTAACATCCATCGTGGGGAAAATGTTTGAGGGGCTATTGAGGGACTATATACAGGATTATGTGACAATAAATAGCATTATAAGTGACAGCCAGCACGGTTTTACTAAGGACAGAAGTTGTCAAACTAACCTAATCTGTTTTTATGAAGAGGTGAGCAGAAGTCTAGACAGAGGGGCCGCTGTGGATTTAGTGTTTTTGGACTTTGCAAAGGCATTTGACACTGTCCCCCATAGACGCCTAATGGGTAAATTAAGGACTATAGGTTTAGAAAATATAGTTTGTAATTGGATTGAGAATTGGCTCAAGGACCGTATCCAGAGAGTTGTGGTCAATGATTCCTTCTCTGAATGGTCACCGGTTATAAGTGGTGTACCCCAGGGTTCAGTGCTGGGACCACTATTATTCAACTTATTTATTAATGATATAGAGGATGGGATTAATAGCACTATTTCTATTTTTGCAGATGACACCAAGCTATGTAATATAGTTCAGACTATGGAAGATGTTTGTGAATTGCAGGCAGATTTAAACAAACTAAGTGTTTGGGCGTCCACTTGGCAAATGAAGTTTAATGTAGATAAATGTAAAGTTATGCATCTGGGTACCAACAACCTGCATGCATCATATGTCCTAGGGGGCGCTACACTGGCGGATTCACTTGTTGAGAAGGATCTGGGTGTTCTTGTAAATCATAAACTCAATAACAGCATGCAGTGTCAATCAGCTGCTTCAAAGGCCAGCAAGATATTGTCGTGTATTAAAAGAGGCATGGACTCGTGGGACAGGGATGTAATATTACCACTTTACAAAGCATTAGTGAGGCCTCATCTAGAATATGCAGTTCAGTTCTGGGCTCCAGTTCATAGAAAGGATGCCCTGGAGTTGGAAAAAATACAAAGAAGAGCAACGAAGCTAATAAGGGGCATGGAGAATTTAAGTTATGAGGAAAGATTGAAAGAACTAAACCTATTTAGCCTTGAAAAAAGACGACTAAGGGGGGACATGATTAACTTATATAAATATATTAATGGCACATACAAAAAATATGGTGATATCCTGTTCCTTGTAAAACCCGCTCAAAAAACAAGGGGCACTCCCTCCGTCTGGAGAAAAAAAGGTTCAAGCTGCAGAGGCGACAAGGCTTCTTTACAGTAAGAACGGTGAATTTATGGAATAGCCTACCGCAGGAGCTGGTCACAGCAGGGACAGTAGATGGCTTTAAAAAAGGGTTAGATAATTTCCTAGAACAAAAAAATATTAGCTCCTATGTGTAGAAATTTTTCCTTTCCTTTTCCCTTCCCTTGGTTGAACTTGATGGACATGTGTCTTTTTTCAGCCGTACTAACTATGTAAAGGTTTCTCTGATCCGGTCATTCAGACCATGATTAAGGCCCAGAAGACTCAATCCCAAAGAATTTACCATCGCGATTGGTTGGCTTATTGTAGATGTGTGAATCCCATCAGCTCCACCCCCTCCGTTTTTCCATCTCACAAATTTTGGCCTGCTTCCACGTTGGCTCGGCTCATGGACTCAGATTGGCTACTCTATAAAGGGGCAGGTTTCAGCCCTATCTATTTTTTTTCCAACACTTAATGACTTTCCGCGCTCCAATTAAGACTTTTTTGCAGGGAGTCACACATTGTGCTCCTTCTTATCCATCTCCTCTCGAATCATGGGATCTCAATCTGGTCCTTGACGCTCTCCAGGCTGCACCCATCGAACCTTTGTGGGAAGTTTCTCTCAGGATCTTATTTTGGAAGGTAGTTCTCCTTGTGGCGATCACCTCTATCCGTAGAGTTTATGAGCTGGCAGCCTTGTCCTGCAAACCTCCGTTTACGTTTTTTCATAGGGTCAAGGTCGTGCTACGTCCATTTCCATCTTTCCTTCCTAAGGTGGCTTCCTCCTTCCAACTTAATGAGGACATTGTCTTTCCTTTGTTTTGTTCTAAACGTTCTCATCCACGTGAACGTGCCTAACATTGCATGGATGTCGTCACAGCCACTCGGGTCCACATTGCTATGAAGTCCTTCCGAAAGTCGGACTCCCTATTTGTTGTTCCTAAGGGCCCTCATAAGATTGGCCCAGCTTCAAAGGCCACCTTTGCTAGCTGGATCTGGTTGGTCGTTTAAAAGTGCCTACTCTGCTAAGGGTTTATAACCTCCCTTCCGGGTCACTGCTCATTCTACCAGGGCAGTTGGGGCCTCCTGGGAGGTGTTCTATCATGTTTTTGTCCTTCAGGTTCGTAAAGCTGTCACCTGGTCCTCGTTACATATTTTTCTGAGGTTTTACTGGATCCATTCTTTGGCCTCTGCCGATGCCAGTTTGGGTCGGATGGTGTTGCAAACACCCATTGTTTAGGCTGCTCGCATGGCTATGATTCTTTTTTCCGACCCTAATGGACTACTTTAGGATGTCCAATGGTACTGTGTTCCCCAGTGAGTACTTTAACGAGAAAACAGGATTTTTGTACTTACCAGTAAAATCTCTTTCTCGTTAAATTCACTGGGGGACACAGGTTCCGCCCTATTTTTTTACTGTTATGTTTTTGGGCTTCTTGAAATTGCCTTTCTCATGGAATACATATTGTGTTAAATCTTCTCTGCTCCTCTACTGCTCTTGGTACAAGAGGAGCTGAGTGTTCAACAGAGGTTATAGCCCACTGGGTGGAGCCACACTTTTTTTCATATTTACCTAGTATCAGTCTCCTAGTGACTGCGGCTTATACCCATGATACTGTGTCTCCCAGTGAATTCAACGAGAAAAAGATTTTACTGGTAAGTACAAAAATTCTGTTATCAATCTGCTCAACTCCTCCTGCGCCATAACATAAGAGATCACACTGCATGTTCCATTTATTTATAATGTCACCTCAGCTGCTGCAGAACCTCAAAGTTCATATCATTCACTGACTGCATAGTGTATCATGTCTTGTGAGATGCGAGGAATGTCTCCCCAGTATCCGCCATGTGTTAAGTTGTAAGGAGTCAGGTCTTCATTGTGTGGGGAAATGTCTTCATTTTACTTTTCTAAGCTGCAAATTCTCACCTGAGAGAGATGCCATAAATGTCTGATAACTGGGGTCCCACCTGTATGTGGAGAACGGGGTACCCCAAATAGCCTGGTGAGGTGATGATCCATGTGGAGAAATGACCACACATGTGCAGGACTCTCTCCATTCACTTGTATAGGAGTTCCAGAAACAGCCGAGCACGGCCAGAGGTGGGAGCCGCATCTATCAGACATTTCTGGCATATCCTGGGGAGAAATTTCCGTGTTGGGCATACACATTTTAATCCATGTGGTGACGGCTCTGAGAAAATGTTTCTCTCAATGATCAGTAAGTGAGGTTCTTGTTTTTGTTTTTTTTATACATGATATTGTCTCCTGCATGATTTTCCATCTTCTCCTCTCCTCATAAAGACATCTGCAGTACTAGATCCTCCAGTTTCCCCATGTTCTCCTCCACAACGTTCTTTCTCCTGAAAGACCCACCAAGGATGGACAAGGACAGGAATGAGATGAGCAGAAGAATATTAAACTTCACCTTGGACATCATCTACCTGCTGAGCGGAGAGGTAAACTTTTCTACATTATAGAACAAGTCACACATAGTGAAGGGACAATACATAATAGGTAGAATCCAGTGTCCTGTATAACAGCGTCCAGACCTTCCAAGTGATGTCAAGCCAACAGCAGAAAAGCTGAAGATCAGCCACCAATATGGTCAGTTATGTGTCATGTCACCAGTGAAGCAATAGTAATGTTGTAGAGCAATGAGAATGACCAGGAACCAGGAGGATCAGGATGACCTCTATATAGAAACGTAGAAGATGACTGCAGGAGGAGAGCACATGGTCCATCTTGTACCCCTAATATTATTTCCTTTTTAGTTTTGGCCTTGTTCTAATTTCTCAATGTCTTTTTGTAGGTGAGGTCTCCAGTATTACAGATGTGGGGTCACTAGAGCTCTATACAGCGGGGTCACAATCTCCCTCTTTCTACTGAGGGGGCAATACTGTGTTCAGTTCTCTAAGTGTCTCTCTCCATACACAGGAGTACACCATAGTGAAGAAGACATCGGGTGACTGTACGACTCCCATCATCCATGAGTCAGGAGGATGGAGCAGTAGTCGGAGCCCCATCACAGAGCCTCCCCCTCACTCCCGGATAGATGAGAAGAAGATCTTAGAACTTATCTACAAGATGACGGAGCTGCTGACTGGAGAGGTGACACTGCTGGGAATGCTGGGAAATTCTACAGCAACAGCACTGGAGGTGTCTGGGTGATGACTGTATCATTATGTGTGTCAGGTTCCTATAAGGTGTCAGGATGTCACACTCTATTTCTCCATGGAGGAGTGGGAGTATCTAGAAGGACACAAGGATCTGTACGAGGAGGTTATGATGGAGAACTACCGGCCGCGCACATCACAAGGTAAGAAGATATAGATATATATATATGTTTGGCATTACTGTGGACACAGGCTGGACTAGCGGCCATGTTGAAGCCATGTTGAGAACACCTGCTGTAAATCTGTGATGTGGGGGCCATAACATTACACATCTGTGCACATTTGTGGGGAGGGTAATTCATCACGTGTGTCTTCTCCTTCCAGGGTGTGACTGGCCCACACGTCATGATGTCCTCTCATTTAGACCACGCCCACATTTTAACCCCTTCCCGCCACAGCCAGTTTTTCAGATTTTAATTTTTTCCTCCCCACCTTCCAAAAGCCATAACTTTTTTTCATTTTTTTGTCGATTGAAGCGGCATAAGGGCATATATTTTGCGGGACAAGTTGTAGTTTTTAATAAAACCATTTTGGGGTACTTGCGAGGTTTTAATCACTTTTTATTCCATTTTGTTATTTTTATTTTTTTTAAATAACATTTTATTGAGGTTTTAGAGAGAGGCAATATGTGAGTTACAATATGCATAAGAGCCACACTACATACAATATACGTATGGCTTTTGAAAAAGCCATCTACGCGAAACGCGCGTCGGGGTCTCTCCGTACTCGGGAAGATACTGAACTGCAGGAACCACATGGGTTAGTAACACTTTATTCTGTGCTTTACATATTTTACTTGCTCCTTTCTTGTGGCGATAATACTCTGGGAAGACTTGTCTGCTTTGTGGGGATTCTCTGTGAGCACTTTTTGCTCTGATTGAAATCCACTCACAATGTTTACCTTCGATAGCTCTGACTCTGGCTGTATGCATGATGTTATTTACTTAAATTTACATACCCTGACCTTTATGCCTAGTGCTACTTTATTGTATTTTCTGCCCTAGTCCTAGTCGGTATTTTATTATCTGTCAGATAAGCTTTTTCTTCCTGCAACTGCCAATATAAGGAGTGTTTCCTTTAGGTTCATCCTCACCACTTGGGAGGTGTACAGTCTTCAGATTTGTAGTCTTTTTTTTAACTCTATGTATTTTGTATTGTCCAATAAAACTTATTTTTCTATGCCATTGGCAAACTTTATTACAATAGTGCATGACTCCTTCTGTTCCTAGTGTTTTTCATACAATATACGGGTAATTGTTAGAATTCACAATAAGAAGAATCGTATGTACAATTCGTTATCTCAATATTAAACAGACCAAATCATACAAACAGAACATTAAAGAAGTATGAGCATCTTGTTGTATGTTCTCACCACATGCACCCAACGTCAAGGGGGAGGGGGTAGAGAAGGAGGCAATAGAGAAGGAGGGAAAATAAACGCTCAAGGAGAGAGGTCTCCAAGAACATCAGGCCTTGTGGGAATGTTTAGAAAGTATTCCCAAACTAGAATATCAGTCAACATTATCCAACACAGAGGGGGGGGGGGGTCTGCACCCCAGAGGTGTTGAAAGGAGTAATTTTTGCAGAATTCAAACCAGGGTGCCCAGATAATTTGGAACTTGGAATGAGAGTGCTACTCAGGATGCGAGAGCTCCCCCATTCTCACAAGCTGGGCTCCCTTCCTAAGCCAATGGTGGCGCAACCTCGGTCTTCCAATACAACGGTAGTAGAGATTTGGCCTCCGCGAAGAGCTGTAACCATAGCTCCTTGGGGGCCACCCCAGGGAATGTTGGCCACAGGTTTAGGAACACTACACGAGGGGTAATAACAATAGAGGAATGAGTTATGGTGTTGAGGACATTTTGTATCTGGACCAAAAGGGGGAGATTTTCTCCCACTCCCACCACAAGTGTAGATATATTCCCGGGTCTTTATGACACCTCCAACAGTCTGGTGAGATGTTGTTACACATTTTATGCAATACCCAGGGAGTCTTGTACCACCTAGAGGTCAGTTTGTATGAGGATTCTTGCAAATTAATACATCTTGAGGTCCCAAGGGAGTTTCGAAAAACCTCCTTGGTGTCCTCGTCAGAAAAAGTAGTCTTAAGTTCCAACTCCCAAGCTTTAAGAAAGGAGGGCTGTATTGTTGAATTCATCTTAATGAGATTATTATAGTATAGTGTAATAAGCTTCTTAGGTGGTTGTCGAAGGAGGAGGGTTGCTTCCAACCAGGATAACAGGCGGTCTATTGGTCGCTGCCTAAACGCTCCCAGGTAACACCTTTTGAGGTGAGTGTAAGTGAGAAAATTGACAGACGAGAAACCAGGTTGAGACCGCAATTCAGGGAGGGTAGGAACAGTAGCTTACCTGCAAACGCCGATGCTGCTGCAGAATCAACTGTAGCCTCTGGCGCCGATGTGTCCTCGCTCGTCCGACACGATGCAGGACCTGGGGCAGGAAGTGAGTGACGACACAGCGTGATCTCTCGAGAACACGCTGTGTCTGCACTGCCAGAAGCTGGGCGTTCTGAAGAGAAGTGGATGATACTTCTATACACAACACCCAGCTAGTAAAAGAAGTAAACACGCCCATATGTAACACACATAATACACGCCCAGTTGGACTTTAGCAAGCCTCATTTGCATAAATACAAAAATGGTCATAACTTGGCCAAAAATGCTCGTTTTTAAAAAATAAAAACGTTACTCTGATCTACATTGCAGCGCCGATCTGCTGCAATAACAGATAGGGGTTGCAAAATCTGGTGAAAGAGCCTCTTTAACAAAACCCGTCTTCTCTGGGTCAATCAGGAATGGGAGTGTAATGTCGGGCTAGGGAGACAGACAGGTGAGCCCTAATCTACCCGCCACTCAGTTCCTGCTTACTTGCACGGCACGTCCTAGGCGACGGCGTACAACTGGGCGACGGTCCCTACGCTCAATATGTGCACGACAGACAAACAGACAAGGGTACACAGAAGCTAAGGGAAATGGGGCAGTTGCCCACGGCAACACCGTGAGCAACAAGAGTAGTGAACGAGCCGAGTCAAACCAGGAGTGTACGAGGTACCAAATGCAGAGCAGGAGCGTAGTCCGTAAAGCCAGGGTCGATAAGAAGCAGAGGTCAATAGTAATAGCAGGGGCAGCAGAGCCAGGAAACATGAAAGAATCACAGGCAAAGACAAGCAGGAAATGAAGGTATAAATAGACCGAGGGCAGGAGCTAGAACCGTCTGGCCAGGCTGTGATAGGTTCTCCCACTCCTAAGCCTACCAGCCTGAGTGGTAGCAGATCCAGTCACTCTATCAGACCTAGGTGCAGACTGATTAACCACGGGCGCCGTGTCTGGCAGATCCTTTACAGGGAGTAAGGATTGCATCCTGTTAGCTATGATTTTGGCATATAATTTAACATCCACATTCAAAAGTGATATAGGGCGATAACTACCGCATAGCGACGGGTCTTTACCCTCTTTTGGTAATACCGAAATATGTGCTTCGAGCGCTGAAGGAGAGAAATGTTGAGAAGCGTTAAGAGAGTTACATACTCTGAGGCAGAATGTCAGCAGGACGTCTCCAAACTGTTTATAGTATGAGGCTGGAAGGCCGTCAAGACCTGGGTACTTACTAGAGGGCATACTGGAGAGCGCATCACAGATTTCTTTAAGTGTAAAAGGGGATTCTAGTTGGGCTTTTTTCGTAGCAGTTAAGGTACGAAGAGAAAGGGAGTCTAGGAAAGACTCAATTATCTCAGTTCTGTCCGCAAGGTCCTTGGGCGTCTCCCCAGGACATAGGTCATACAGTGTTTGATAGAAGGAGCAAAACTCAGCAACAATGTCATTGGTGTCCTCAAGTACAGCTCCAGTAGGAGACTGGATTTTGGAGATATAGTTCTGCTTTCTTCTCTTTTTAGCTAAGTAAGCCATGAGTTTGCTCCCCTTATCGCCATGCATGTAGTGTTTGTGAGTAGCAGAGGTATATGCCTTTGCCGTGCGCAAATTCAAACATTGTTTGAGTCTTTCTCTGTATAGATAGCGCCACACACACACACCCCCTGTAAAGAGCACCACACAGCCCTCCCCCTCTTGTATAAAGTGCCATACCCCCTTGTATATAATTTCACACAGACCCTACCTTGTATATACTGCCACACAGCACGCCCTTGTATATAGTGCCAAACTTCCCCCCTCTTGTAAATAGTGCCACACAGCCACTCCTCTTGTAAATAGTGCCACATAGCCTTATATTGTACTTACCTTTCCTCTTTCCCGCAACGGACAGAGCGCTGCACAGCCTTGCGGGCAGGACCGCTTGCGCAGACCACCGTTATGCAGTGACGTTATCATGCCAGCCTGTGAAGGGGGTTTTCCCAACGCATTATAGGCTGCATTATTTGTATCTGCATCCTGAGGACGCAGATGCAAGTGAATATAGCTGTCGCTAGCGCCGGGTCCGCCCTCCGGTGCTAGCGACACCAACGGCATGATCTGCCACTGCATCCACCCACCGGCCGTGACCGTGCGCGGAATTAGTGTTAATTTAGTGAGCACAGCCACGCACTTTATAGGGAACAGTGGTGGGGACACAAATACTATAATTAATTTACGCTCTAAAAGTAAACATGTAATTGCAGGTCTTGAGGGAAGTGTCTGATTATATAGACAGATCTACAATGGTCATGTATTCATTCACTGTGTGTTTGCTACAGATGGATCCAGTAGGAGAAATCCTCCAGAGAGATGTCCCAGTCCTCTGTATTCCCAGGACTCTCCAGAGGAAAATCGCAATGTCCCAGAGAATCATCAGGTAGATGAAGCTGAGTCCTATACCAGATCTATATAGGGGGGTGTGGAGCTTTTGGGTCTTGCGATCATAAATGTGGTCATAGATTTTGGTGGTTTCTTATGTTGATGTGTTAGATTCTTCGCACTCTGCTGTATTGTACTGAATTGTTACATATGTGAAATCAGGGGGAAGATCTGACTGACATTAAAGCGGAGGATGAAGCCGAAATAGAGCGGGCGAGGGGCGATCAACCGTGTAAGAGTGAAGTTGAGGAGGAAATTCCAGGAGGTGTTACCACAGGTAAGTAATAATTAATTCATAAAGTGACTTCAGCGAAAAGCTGAACCGAACACTAAAGTTAGTAGAAGATGGATGCGCATAAATGGAGTGGATGGCAGATGAATAGCATGACAGCAGTTAGAGGATCTGTCACCAGTTTATTAATTCCCTATCTCCTAACAGTGTAATGTTATCTATAGGACACTATCCAATCGTCATACAGCTTCTACCCCTTCCCGACCCAGCAACACAGTGTGATCATATAGTATACAGCTTCCATTCCCGACTGTATTTAAATGGCAATATCTCCGGTTGTGTCACAGCTAGAACTGCAATTCTGGTGTCATATGAAACATTAGAATCTCATCTTTCATATACCACTGTTATAGGTGGTCCACAGCCCGAGATGTGGCTGTTTAAAGTGATCCCCCTTCCCTCCAGCTTCATTCTCTCATTCTGTGTGAAGCAGCTTCGTGCTGATAGGACAGCGTCAGAGGCTGTGAGGTAGCTTCACGAAAAGAGAATCGCTGCTGTTGATACCCACTTGTCTAATAAAGGCTCATTTACATATTTAGAAAAAAGCTCATAACTTTTAAAGTAATAAACGCACAATTTTCACTAGCATTGTCAGTGTGACAGCGCCTATTAGATTAGCTAGGAGATAGGGCATTACTAAACTAGTGAGAGAGCCTCTTTAACAGATGAATAGACAGTGGGAAAGAATTAACAGCACTAACTGACCCTATCTGAATACTATCCCACAGCAGGGAAAGACAACACCTTGGCAGCAGATCAAATGCACAGGAAAGGCAAACAAACCAGGGGAACTATTGATACCAAGATACACATAAAAGCCACTTTACAAAAACTAGATCTCTCGGAAGACCAACAGGTCTCACACTTCAAACAAACACCTATACATAGACAAAAAAAACATCACCAACTAGAATCTGTAAAGAATTTAGCACATGAGAGAAACAGTATAACCAGTACATGAGTAATCCAGGCCTGAAGTATATACTAGCCCCCAGAAAAGTACTCTGCCCTAATTAACCAGGCAAAGCTAAATGATGACCAAATCCAGACACAGATCAAGGGCATTGTCTAGCAACGCCCAAACATAGAGATAACAGAAATCATTGATTAGCAGCAGTCCTGCTGCTAATCGTAACATTACCAAGCCCTTCAAAGAGGGCTGATGATCCCTTAAAGGAACAGTGTCACCACAATTTTTTTTTTCATATCAGTTTAATGTTAGTGTTTTATTAAAAACGTTTTTATTTATTTGTGTGTTTGTGTGTTACTTTTTTCTATTTTTTTCACTTTTTCTTCCCTATGGGGGCTGCCATTTTTTTTTCCATTTCTGTATGTGTCGATTAACGACACATACAGACATGGAATACGGCAGCCACAGTCCCATAGGGACTGCGAACGGGGCCCGTCCCATCCACTTCTGTGTACGCCGTCTGTGTTTGAACTGCGCATGCGCCGCTCCCACACAGTCCAATTTGAAATGCGCGCCGTCCGGCGCCATTTTCCTGTGAACCGGAAGTCGCGGCCGGACAGTAAGATTACTACTTCCGGTCGCGGCTTCCGGACTTGTGCACTTGGACCAGCGGCAGCAGACGGAGCGGACGGGCCGGAGGGAGCCGCGGCGGCAGGAGCAGGTAAGAGATTTCTATGTATGTTCGTGTTTGTGTGTGTTTACTACTGTATGTAAACCTACTACACTGTGTGTTCGCTCAAAAAATGGCGACACACAGTGTAGGAGGTTAGACCGTTCAATCCCCTCGTTTATCCCGGCACTAGCCAGGATAAAGGAGGGGGGGATTCTCAGAGCTCACTAGAGCGAGTGCTTTTTTTCCAAATTTTGCAGCAAAAAAAAGCTAGAAGAAGGGAGGGGGGATTGTGTGACGATACTAGAGAGAGTGTGTCTACCCCAAATTTGCAGCATAAAGCAATGAGGTTGCTTTACCACATTGACCATGCTGCAATTTTGGGAACTGCTCCATCTAGTGCCCAGCACATGGAAATTTTATAAATTAGAATCTAATTTATAATATTTCCTGACTTGTGAAACATTTTAAAAATTAAGACCATGTGTAATCACTTAAATAATAATTGTTTAACTAAAAAAATCTATCAGAATGGATGTTTCTAGCTGTTCCCAGGACTTTTCCTCTGGGCCGTTACCCCGTAAATCAAGAAGGTAATGGAGTTGTCTGCCACGCCATTCAAAATCAAGGATCCTCTGGACCACAAACTCAGGCTGACAACGGACCAAAACAGGAGGAGTTCTACGGATCGCCCTTCTGAAAGTATACACAGGCCTAAAAAGAGAACAATGAAAAGTCCTGGGCATTCTCATGCTTTGTTGTAAATTCACCATTAAGGAAACTGGATTAATTTGTCTTAAAATCTTAAAATGACCAATAAATCTAGATTCAACTTGCCACATGGTTGTCTTAAACTGATGTTTTTGATGGACAACCACACTCTATTTCCCACTTTGAACTTATGTGGCCTGCGGTGGCGAGCAAACTTGCATTTAGCACGAAGGGCAGCTGAGCCCAAAGCCCCATGGACCTTACTCCAGTTTTACTTCAACATCTTAATCCTCAGTCTGAGCAATGGAATGTCAAAACCCGCACTGACGGTAAATGAAGATGCCTATGGGTGAAAACCATAGTTACAGAAAAATGGAGAGACATTAGTGGATGCATGACACATTGTTACAAACAAATTGCCCATGGCAAAAACTGGACCCAATCATCATGTAAATCTGAAACAACACCGGAGATAGTGCTCTAATGTCTGGTTCACTATCTGTCTGACCATTGGTTTGTGGATGATAGGTGGCGGAGGACCCAAATCAATACCTACATTTGCACAAAGGCCTTCCAAAATTGAGTCATAAACTGTGAACCCATGTCAGATACAATATTATCAGATACAATATTTTCAGGAATACTATGAAGTCTCACCACTAGTTGAACAAAGTGAGTAGCCAGCTTATCGGCAGAGGACAAGCCAGACAAGGGTATAAAATGGGCCATTTTACTGAACCGGTCTACAACAACCTATTTGGTATCTCTCCCCCCGGATCTGGTCACCTTGAAAATAAAGTCCATGGATATGTGTGTCCATGGTTTCCTGGGAGTTGGCAAAGGTTCTAACTGACCAAAAGGTAATGCTGTAGATGTCTTATTGCGAGCACAGATGTCACATTCCACAGCAAACCTTTCTACATTTCTCCGCATATCTGGCCACCAAACTGATCGAGACATGGTCTTACACATCTTAGTGATACCTGAAAGACCCGCCAACTTACTGCCATGAATCTCTAAAAGAACAGCAGGTCTAAGGTCACTAGGAAAAAAAAAAGCGTTGGGCGGGTTTCTCTGGAGGTTCCTGAGACTGAGCCTGCAAGAGTAAATCAGAAATATCCTTTGTTGGCCCTGTCACCATTTTATCAGGAGGAATGATGAAAGAAGGTACAGGTGTCTCCACATGTTGCTGTAGAAAACTGCGAGAAAGGGCGTCCGCCTTAAGGTTTTTAGAACGTGGAACTAGATCAATGGAGCAGTCATACTCTCTATGAGGGGGAAGAAGATCAGCAGTTTTGTCACAAAACATTCACAAATTCTCTATACTTAACAGGCAGACCCTGGTGACTGCGACTAGAATCGGGGGAAGTAAAACCTCTCCCTGAACAAAACTTTCCCACTGCACTAATTCTCCTGAAGTCTAATCAAACACTGGATTATGGAGGAACAACCAAGGATACCCCAAAATAATTGTATAGGAGGAGAGAGAACTAACAGAAGAGAAATAGTCTCACAGTGGATACTTCCTACTGAAAATTTCAGACCAGGAGTACGGCATCTTACCGATCCTCCAGACACATGAGTACCATCCAACGAACAAATGTCGATGGGTTTCTCCAGAGGTGCAGGGATAATCCACAACTTCTTGGCCAAATCAGAATCTAGAAAATCTGCTGCAACATCAGAATAAACAATGGCCTACATAGAAGAGTACATAGGAAGAGAGAATTACAACTCCCAATATGTCTATGCTGCTATTATGGGATATCAGAGGACATTACAGGGAGGAGTATATGAGGAGAGGACCACAACTCCCAGCATATCCAGGCTGTTACGATGAGATATCAGACGACATTACAGGGAGGAGATATGAAGAGAGAACTACAACTCCCAGGCTGTTATGGAATATTAGAGGACATTACAGAGAGATGATATAACGAGAGAACTACAACTCCCAGCATGTCCAGACTGTTATGTGATATCATTACAGGAAGGAGGTATAAGATGAGAGAACTAAAACTCCCAGCATGTCCAGGATATTATTATGGAATATCAGAGGACATTACAGGGAGGAGATATGATGAGAGAACTACAACTCCTAGCATGTCCAGACTCTTAGTTGGTGTTGCAGAAACATGGCTAGACTCTTCTCACGACTGGGCACAGGGTTTTACACTGTTTCGGAAAGACGCCAAATAGGAAAGGCAGTGGTGTATGTCTGTATGTGAGAAGTGATATCAAGGCGGTGGTGTATGTCTGTATGCGAGAAGTAATATGAAGTTGAGTGTGAAAGACAATAGTGGGTGAAGATTGTGAGGAGATTGAAACCTTGTGGGTGGAATTACAAAGGGAGGTAAACACTGAAAAAATTGCTTTTGGTGTAATCTATAGACCCCCCAATATAACTGAGGAGATAGGTCAGCTATATAAACAGATGGAGCGGTTGCACAGGCGGGTACTGTAGTGATAATGGGAGATTTTAATTACTAGGATATTAATTGGTATCATGGTTTGGCTTCAACTGCGATGGGGAGAAATTTCCTCAACCTATTGCAAGAAAATTTTATGGGCCAGTTTGTGGAAGACCCGACTAGAGGTGAAGCTCTGTTGTATCTGGTCATTTCTAATAATGCAGAGCTTGTTGGGAATGTCAATGTTCGTGAAAACCTCTGTAACAGTGACCACAATATAGTTACATTTTACCTATTATTTTAAGAAGGCCAATTTCCCCAGCATGAGGGCTACAATTCAGGACATAGACAGGAAACATCTAATGTCAAATAAAGGTACAAATGATCTATGGGAGATCTTAAAATCCACTTTGTATAATTTATAGTGCAAAATTTATTCCTATAGGTAACAAGTATAAACGACTAAAATTAAACCCCACGTGGCTTACACCTTTTGTAAAAAGGGCAATATATGACAAAAAAAAGGGCATTTGAATAATACAAATCTGAGGGTACATCTGTAGCCTTTGTAAAACATAAAGAGCTTAATAAAATCTGCAAAAACAGTAATAGAATCAGCAAAAAATGCAAAATGAAAGGCAGGTGGCCAATAATAGTAAAACAAATCCCCAAAAATTGTACAAGTATATAAATGCAAAGAAGCCAAGGTCTGAATATGTAGGACTCCTAAATAGTGGTAATGGGGAGTTGGTCACAGGGGATCAAGAGAAGGCAGAGTTACTAAATGGGTTCTTTGGCTCTGTATATACAACAGAAGAAAGAGCAGCTTCCGGTGCCAGTGCGGTTTATATATCAGTTGATTTACTGAATTCGCTGAATGCAGATATGGTCCAAGCTAAGTTAAATAAAATAAATGTATACAAGGCCCCGGGACCAGATGGGTTACACCCTAGAGTTCTTAAAGCGCTTAGTTCAGTTATTTCTCTCCCCCTCTTCATAATATTCAGAGATTGTCTAGTGACTGGTATAGTGCCAAGGGACTGGCGCAGGGCAAATGTGGTGCCTATTTTCAAAAAGGACTCTAGGTCTTCCCTGGGTAATTATAGACCAGTAAGTTTAACATTCATCGTGGGGAAAATGTTTGAGGGGCTATTGAGGGACTATATACAGGATTATGTGACAATAAATAGTAGTATAAGTGACAGCCAGTACGGTTTACTAAAGGACAGAAGTTGTCAGACCAACCTGATTTGTTTTTATGAAGAGGTGAGCAGAAGCCTAGACAGAGGGGCCGCTGTGGATTTAGTGTTTTTGGCCTTTGCAAAGGCATTTGACACTGTCCCCCATAGACGTCTAATGGGTAAATTAAGGCCTATAGGTTTAGAAAGTATAGTTTGTAATTGGATTGAGAATTGGCTCAAGGACCGTATCCAGAGAGTTGTGCTCAATGATTCCTACACTGAATGGTCCCCGGTTATAAGTGGTGTACCCCAGGGTTCAGTGCTGGGACCATTATTATTCAACTTCTTTATTAACCACTTCAGGACTGAGCCTGTTTTGGCCTTCAGGACTAAGCCGATTTTTCAAATCTGACGTGTCACTTTATGTGGTAATAACTCTGGAATGCTTTTACCTATGCAAGCGATTCTGAGATTGTTTTCTCGTGACATATTGTACTTTATGTTAGTGAAAAAATTTGGTCGATAAATTCAATATTTAATTGTGAAAACCATCAAAATTTAAATTTTTCGAAATTTAAATCTTTCTGCTTGGAAGACAAATAGTATTACCACACAAAATACTTACTAGTTTATATTTTCCATATGTCTACTTTATATTTGCATCGTTTTTTGGAACCTACTTTTATTTTTCTAGGACGTTACAAGGCTTAGAACTTTAGCAGCAATTTCTCATATTTTCAAGAAAATGTCAAAAGGCTATTTTTTCAGGGACCAGTTCAGTTCTGAAGTTAGTTTAGGGGCCTTATATATTAGAAAGTCTCCATAAATGAACCCATTTTGAAAACTGCACCCCTCAGAGTATTCAAAACGGCATTCAGAAAGTGTTTTAACCCTTTAGGCATTTCAGAGGATTTAAAGCAAACTACAGGTGAAATTTACAGATTTCATTTTTTTTTGCCAAAATTCATATGTAATCCATTTTTTTCAGTAACACAGAAGGTTTTTTCCCAAGAAATGCAACTGAATAGTTATTGCCCAGATACTACACTTTTTAGAAATATCCCACATGTGGCCCTAGTGTGCTAACGGACTGAAGCAAAGGCCTCAGAAGCAAAGGAGCACCTAGAGGATTTTGGGGCCTCCTTTTTTTAGAATATATTTTAGGCACCATGTCAGATTTGAAGAGTTCTTGTGCTGTCGATACAGTAAAAACAGAGAAAAAGTGACCCCATTTTGGAAACTGCACCCCTCAATGAATCTTTCTAGTGGTATAGTTAGCATTTTGACCCCACAGTTGTTTTGCAAAATTTATTTGCATTCGTGTGTGAAGATGAAAACCTACATTTTTTCTGAAAAAACATAGAAATTTTAGATTTTAAAAAAGAATAAAGGACAAAAAGCAATTTGTAAAGCAATTTCTCCCGATTACGGCAATACCACATATGTGGTAATACACTGCTGTTTGGACCCACAGGCTCAGAATAGAAGGAGCGTCATTTGGATTTTGGAGCGCAGATTTTGCTAGAATAGTTTTTAGTGCCATTTCGCGTTTGCAATGCACTGTGGGGGACCAAAACAGTGTAAACACCCCAAAAGTGACCCCATTTTGAAAACTACGCCCCTCAAGGAATTTTTTTCTAGTGGTGTGATCACTTTTTTAACCCCATAGTTTTTTTGCAGAATCTTGTGGATATCTGGCGTGAAAAAGAACATATGACAAATGCTTCATTTATAGGACAAAATTTTCAGACACAGAGCATGCAAGTGAAGAAAAGCACCTAAACATTTATCGGGATATTTCTTCTGAGTTTAGAAATACCCCCAAATTGGCCCTAATTCTCTGTTGCTGGACATATGGTCAGGGACAGAAAATATTGGAACATCACAAGGATTTTGAGGCCTTATTTTACTTGGATGATTTTTGGGCACATGTCATGTTTGCATAGGCCTAAAAAATTGTGCAGATACTACACCATATTACAAATCCTAGATATTCATCTAGGGGTATAATGGGAATTTTTAGTTTTGTTATGGGGATGTTCACATTTTAAATGGTGAAATGGTTATGGTAAATGCGAGGGCCGGCAATTGTAAATGAAAGGGCCGAAAATTAAAAATGAAAGGGACAGATGAAAATAAAATTTAGAAATCCAGAGAGGTGTGGTATATCCGGAAGCACTCCTTCATACACAGTCCAGGGTGGGTGGGACAGGTGTTACACTGGTATGTCGTGTCTTTTCTTATGCCTCTTTTGGCACAGACACGACACCTCTTCTGGGGGTGGCTTTTTTTTGAGGTGGGCGGCAATTCACCAGGAAATTGCTGCCCTGGAACTATCCTGGGGACATCCGTACTTGCAGAGGCAGAACTTTCTCCTACCTCTGCCACATTCCCAAAGAGAAGGGATTTGATTACCTTCTCCTGGAACTCCAGGTATGTCCCCTCCTGACCAGTGCTCCTGTATATTACAAAGGAGTTGTACAATGCCATTTGGATAAAGTACACCGCAAGTTTTTTATACCAAATTTTTGATTTCCGCATGGCATTGTACGGCTTGAGCATCTGGTCAAAAAGGTCCACTCCCCCCATAAATTTGTTATATGCCTGGATGCAGACAGGCCGTGACGTGGTGGTGGGTGTTGCACCACGCACAGGGACAAGAGAGCAGGTGGCATCATGAATGGATGTTAGCATCAACACATCCTTCTTGTCCTTGAATTTCAAAAATAGGACCCCTTCGCCTTGGACCGCCCTGCTCTCCCCACGCTGCAGGGGTTGGCCGAGAAGGGTTTTTGGGAGCGGTCTCTGGTTTTTGCGGACCGTCCCACATGCCACCGGTTTTTGTTCCGCCAGGCATTTGAACAGGGGTACACTTGTGTACCAGTTGTCAATATACAAGTGGTACCCCTGATTAAACAGTGGGTGCAGGAGGTCCCAGACAATCCTCCCAGTTGTGGTCAGGATGGGTGGACAGTTTGGGGGTTCAATCTGACTGTCTCTTCCCTCGTATATTTTAAAAGTATGTGTGTAGCCCGACTCCGACTCGCACAACTTGTAGATCTTGATGTCATGCCTGGCACGTTTGTTGGGCAAATACTGCCTGAACTTCACCCTTCCCTTCAAATGCACCAGGGACTCGTCAATAGCAATTTCTCTTCCAGGGGTATATGACATGGAAACCTTTTGGGCCAAATGGGAAATAAGGGGTCTAATTTTATAGAGTCGATCGAAATTTGGGTGATCCTGGGGGGGGGGGCACTGGGAATTATCATTGAAGTGCAAAAACTTCTGTATTGCCTCAAAACGAGCCCTGTGCATTGTGGTGCGGTATAAGGGGCAGTGGTAAAGAATATCAGTGGACCAATAGGCCCTCACTGATGGCTTCTTTGTTAGGCTCATATTTAGGACCAATCCCCAGTACTGCAGCATTTCTGCTTTGTCGGTGGGATGCCACCTGTATGGCCTGGCATAAAAACTACCGGGGTTGGCAGTAATAAATTGTTGAGCACAAAGATTAGTTTGCTCAACAATTTTGTCCACAATGCTGTCCGAAAAAACTCAATTTCAGACACCGCTGCTGCCTGGACTTGGACCCCTGCAGCAGCAGTAAAGTCCGGTACTTGGGGGGTGTAGGAGGTTGGGGGCAACCAATTAGGTTCAGGTGCAGGTGTAACCTGAACACTAACCCTCCTGCGACTGCGAGGAGGTTCCTCAGTGTCACTTGTGGAAGAGGACAGCACAAAAGCGGACCCTACATCACTCGCAGTATCTGTGTCCGATGCCAGCATCTCATACGCCTCCTATGCAGAAAATGTTTTGCGGGCCATTTTTTATTTTTGTGTATAGTAAAGGTTTATGTAATCTTGTATACTGTAGAAAGTGTATACAAAAAAATGTAGAATAGAACTTTTTTTTTTTTTACATAAAACGCTAAATACTAACACTAACGTACACTAATATATTTTTAAATTTTTTTTTTATTGTATGACACTATAACTGACTAACACTAAACTACACTTGCAAAAAGACAATGACTACCTGACAATCACACACTGACTGACGCTAACTGAAGGACGCTAACTGACTGAGACTAACTGACGCTGACGAACAGGCGGTCTGACGATGACTAATGGACGATCTGACACGAACAGGCGTTCTGACGCTGATAGGCGGTCTGTCATTGACTAAATTGACGCCAACACTGACGATGACTAACACTGACTAAATTGACGCTGACTAGATCTGACTAAACTAACACGGGCGATCTGACGCTAACGGGCGATCTGACGCTAACGGGCGATCAAAATACGGCGCGTAAAAAGACGCCCGCGAAAAAGAAGTGCATGTCACTTCTTGGGACGTTTTTGGAGCGGTTTTTCATTGACTCCATTGAAAAACTGCTCCAATAACGTCTGTAAAATACGCAGCGAAAAACGCGAGTTGCTACAAAAACGTCTGAAAATCAGGAGCTGTTTTCCCCTGAAAACAGCTCCGTATTTTCAGACGTTTTTGATCACTGCGTGTGAACATACCCTCAGAGAGATCGTAATATCGTACAAATTAAATGCTAATTAACATTTCCCATATGTCTACTTTAGATTGACATCATTTTTTGAACATCCTTAGGCTTAGAACTTTAGCAGAAATTTCTCACATTTTCAAGAAAATGTCAAAAGACTGTTTTTACAGGGATGAGTTCAGTTGTGTAGTGGTTTTGAGGTGCCCATACAATGCAAATCCCCATAAATCACCCCCATTTTAAAAACTGAACCCTCAAAGTATTTAGAACAGCATTTAGGAAGTTTATTAACCCTTTCGGCGTTTCACATAAATTGCCGCAAAGTAAGGATGAAATGTACAAATGTAATTTTTTTTTTACATTTTTAATCCTTTTTTCCTGTAACACAGAAGGTTTTACCAGAGAAACACAGCTTAATATTTATTGCCCACATTCTGCAGTTTTTAGAAATATCCCACATGTGGCCCTAGTGTCCCAATTCGCTGAAATACAGACCTCCGAAGCAAAGGAGCACCTAGAGGATTTTGGGGCCTTCTTTTTACTCAAATATATTTTTGCACCATATCCGTTGGAAGAGGTCTTGTGATACCAAAACAGTGAAAACACCCCAAAAATACACCATTTCGCAAACTACACCCCTCAAGGAATTTATCAAGGGGTATAGTGAACATTTAGACCCTACAGTGTTTTTACTGAATTTAGTGGACTGAAGCCGTGAAAATTAAAATATACATTATTTTGAATATATCGTAGAAATTTTTAATTTTTACAAGGCATAAAGGGGAAAAAAACTACCCAACATTTGAAAAGCAATTTTTCCCGATTACGGAAATACCCCATATGTGGTGATAAACTGCTGTTTGGACACACGGCAGCGATTAGAAAGGAAGGAGCACCATTTGGCTTTTTGAGCTCAAGCTTTGCTGCAATGATTTTTTGGGTGCCATGTCACATTAGCAAAGTTCCTGAGGGATGAAATCAGTGGAAACCCCCCAAAAGTGACCCTATTTGGGAAACTACACCCTTCAAGGAATTTATCGAGGTGTATAGTGAGCATTTTGACCCCACAGGTTTTCTGCTGACTTTAGTGGAATTAGGCTGGGAAAATGAAAATCAAATTTTTTTTCTAATAAAAAGTTGAAATTTTCAATTTTTACACGGCATAAAGGAGAAAAAGCAGCCCAACATTTGAAAACCAATTTCTCTCGATTACGGCAATACCCCATAAGTGGTCATAAACTCTGGCAGGCAGGGGTCAAAAAGGGAACACACGGCAGGGGTCAAAAGGGAAGGATCACCATTTGGAGCTCAAATGGTTTTCGGGTGACCTGTCACGTTTGCAAAGTGCCTGCAGGACTAAAATAGTAGGAAATCCCCAAAAGTGACCCCTTTTGGGAAACTACACCCCTTAAGGAATCTTTCTAGGGGTATAGTAAGCATTGGTCTTTTGCAGAATTTATTGGAATTAGGCCGTAAAAATTAATATCAGCATTTTTTTCACTAAAAAGTAGATTATTTTTATTTACTCAGGGATAAAAGGAGAAAAAGCACCCCAACATTTGTAAAGCAATTTCTCCAGAGTACGTAATTACCCCACATGTGGTCATAAACTGCTGCTTGGACAAACGACAGGGCTCCGAAAGGCAGTAGCGCTATTTGGCATGCAGATTTTGCTGGATTGGTTTCTGGGCGCCATGTTGCATTTGCAAAACTCTAAGGTACCAGAGTACAGTAGAAGCCCCCAAGAAGTGACCCCATTTTGGAAACTACACCACTCAAGGCATTTAACATTTGCCTGGACATTTTACAGAGCTCAGAAGTGAAGAGCAACATGCGCATTTGAGGTCTATTTTGGTGATTTTCACAGCATTGGACCACAATTGCAGGTCTCCGAGGTCAAATAGTAAAACAAACCCCCAAGTAGTGACCCCCATTTTGGAATCGACACCCCTTGAGGCATTTTAAGGGGTGTAGTGAGCATTTTGCCCCCACAGGTGTTCTTCCATTAATAATTAATGCGTAGCGGATGGTGCAAAGTGAAAATTTACATTTTCCGCCGATATGCCATTTTAGTGCACAATATGTGGACGTAAACTGCTGTTTGTGCACTCTGTAGGGTTCAGAAGAGAGGGAGCGCCATTTGGCTTTTGGAGCGCAGATTTTGCTTGGTAGTTCTGTTTAGGGGTTTTGCTGGTATTTTAGTATATAATGTGGGGGCATATGTAATCTGCTGAGAACATCAGGGTATAATAAGGGGGTATAATAATTTGGTAAATAAATAATATTTCAGAGATATGTGGCCAGTTTCGCACTGATAAATGGTGCCCGATCTTATTCGCTTTGGACACTCTTCACATTTTGTGTCGCCATATTCGGAAAGCCAGAACTTTTTTATTTTTCAGTCAAAAAAGCTGTGTAAGGGCTTGTTTATTGCGGGACGGGTTGTAGTTTTTATTGCTACTGTTTTGGGGGTATATGGGACATTATGATCATGGCATTGTTGTTTTATTGTTTTTATTTTGCGGTGTTCACCGTGCGGGAAAAATAACATTAAAGGACTTGAGGGCCTGCACCTCTGATCTTTACTCTAATGCATTGCACTACCCACGTAGTGCAATGCATTAGATCTGTCAGTCATTCTCTGACAGCAAGCCTATTAGGTCCCGTCTGTGGGCGGGGCCTAATGGGCTATTGTACGTGGCAGACCAGGACGCCATTATTAGGCCTCCGGTTGCCATAGCAAGGATCGGCTTTGTCACGATCACGTCGTGTTGATGCCGATCTCTACAAACCACTAAGATGCCGCGATCGCTTTTGATCGTGGCATATAAGTGGTTAATGGCAGAGATCGGAGCTAGCTCCGTTCCCTGCCGTTACAGCATGTTGTCAGCTGTAACATACAGCTGACACCAGCGGCTGATGTCGCAGGCTCAGCTTCTGAGCCTGCACGATTTTGTTACTGCGGCCGGAAGACTTTTAGGCCCCGCCTCTGGGTGGGACCTAGCATGCGTCTGTTCTAGGCAGATAGGAGGCCATTGCTAGGCTTCCGGTCTGCCGGAGCAGTCATCAGAAACCCTGCAATTTCATTGCAGAGTTCCGATCTGCTTGTAAACACCATAGATGCAGCGCTCGGTTTTGAGGGCTGCATCTAAGGGGTTAATCGGCGGATCGGAGGCTAGCTCTGGTCCTGGCCTTGAAGCAGTGGTATCGTTAAGCTGTCACTGCTTTAAAACTGTGTCTGCAGACACAGTACCCTGTTAACGTGATGAAGTAATAGTACGTCAGTTCGCGTTAACCCCACCGCCCGTGAGTAATAGGGCGTTAAGGGGTTACAAAAAAAAAGTTACACATATTTGGTTTTGCCACATCCGTAATGACCCCAACTATAAAGTTATTACATTATTTAGCCCGCTCGGCGAACGCCGTAAAAAATAAAATAACAATCAATGCAAAAATTGCTGTTTTCTGTGAAACCTGCCTTAAAAAATATCTGATAAAAAGTGATCAAAAAGTTGCGTGTACTCCAAAATGGTACCTATAAAAAATACAAGTTGTCCCGCAAAAAAAAGCCCTCATACAACTGCATCAACACAAAAATATAAAAAGTTATGGCTCTTTAAATATGGAGACACAAAAACAAGTCATTTTGAAAAAAAAAAGGGTTTTTACTGTGTAAAAGTAGTAAAACACAAGAAAACGATACATTTGGTGCGCTTGATAAAGACCCATTCATGAGTTGAAATGTTGCAAGTGTTTTTATGATTGGTGAATAAATCAAATACACTTCTTTAGATTAACTTGAGTGCTGCAGTTCCTTTCTTCGATTGTATATAAATTTGGTATCGTTGCAATCGTAACAACCCGCTGAATAAAGTTATTGTGTTATTTATACAATACGGTGAACGGTATAAATTTAGGACACAAAAAAGAGTGGCGAAATTGCTGTTGATTTTTCGTCCCCCCTTAAAAAATATTAATAAACGTTAATAAATTATATGTAACCCAAAATGGTGCTATTAAAAAATGCAACTTGTCCCGCAAAAAACAAGATCTTACACAGCTATGTCGACGCAAAAATAAAAAAGTTATAGCTCATTGAATGAGACGGTTTAAAAATGTAAAAACTAGCTTGGTAATGAAGGCAAAAAATAGGCTGGTCACTAAGGGGTTAATTACTCCTAAAAATAATAAAATCGAGATTAAAATCGAAAATCGTCTATAGGGTTGAAAATAATCTAGTTTTTTTTCGGTAAAATCGCCCATTCTGTAAACCTTCCCCATACTTCTCTCCCGCACCATGACATTCAGTGTTGTCATGGGGATGGCCGTGTTTGGACATGACTGATGGATTACTGGCGACTTTCTTGGTACGGTCTAGAAGAGGTTTATGTATTCGCACCATTAATGTTGTGCAACCGACATATTGAACCTGACATTGGTATAGAGCGGATGAGATAAATGACGTGATGTGTTATAATCTATATCTGTCTTACTAGTGACCCCGTTATCTGTACAAGACGAAGAACTATTTGTAGCTTTGTCATTATTCCAGGATCGGCTTTTTATGACCACGGTGGAAATAACCTTCAGTGGTGAGACAAGTCTGACTCCGTATTTCACCCTCACATAAACTCGGGGGAGACGTTGTCCTCGTGTTGGGGTCTCTCTGCAATAACTCTTACACCATCCCGAATAATGTCATCCAGTCCTGACCGCAAATGGGAAGACACTTTACAATAATGTTTCTAAACTCCTTAAACTTCACGCTGAAAGAAGTCGTAAAACATCGTAATTCATAAGTCCGGTCATTATTTTTGGGGTGAAAACAATTATTTATAGTTTAAAAAAAAATCCATAATAAAACATTTTGTAAGTGAAGTTATTTTTTCCTCTCTACACAATTGAAATTGACAACTCATCATTAGTCCACAACCTCGAGGCGAGGATGAACTTACAGAGGAGCCCCCCCCCCCCAAACACTTAGATGCCTCAGTCACTATTGACCGCAGAATCGAAGGGGTGAAACGGTTATAATCGTAGTTCTCTCAGATCTCCAACCTTTGCAGCAGGTGTCCGGACTTCCCTATAGCCTGTGAACAACTCCTGAGCGGTAAATGTTCTGTGCAGGAAGGGGTTAAATTAGTAAAATACAAGTTTATACAGAATCTTATCCCACAAAACAATGAATCACTCTGCTCCGCTCCACCTGCGCTATAACATGATGATAAGAAATCACACTGCATGTTTCCTTTATATATAATGTGACCTCAGCTGCTGCAGAACCTCACAGTTTATATCAAACGCTGACTGCATAGTGTGCACCACGTCTTGTGAGATGTCAGCAAAGTCTCCCCAGTATCCGCCATGTGTCAGGAGTCAGGTCTTCATCGCCTGGGGGGGGGGGGGGGGGGATGTCTTCATTTTACTCTTCTCACCTGAGAGATATGTTGCAAGTGTCTGATATATGGGGTCCCATCTCTATGTGGAGAACTGGGGTCCCCCGACCCGCCTGGTTAGGTGATGACTACATCCAGTTGAGGAATGAATGGAGAGGTGACCACACATGTTCACGACTCTTCATTGACTTGTATAGGAGTTCCAGAAACAGCCGAGCACGGCCAGAGGTGGAGCCGCATCTATCCGACGTTTCTGGCATATCCTGGGGAGAAATGTTCGTGTTGGGAATACCCTTTTAACCCTTTCCCGCCGCAGTAATTTTTCGGATTCAAAATTGCCGTATAATGTAGTGGGAAACTGGAAAAAAACTATTTGTGTGATGGAATAGGAAAAAAATAGCGATTCCTTAATCTTTTGGGGAGTTTAGTCGTTACGTGTTCAGCGTGTGGTAAAAACGGCATGTTAACTTTCTTCTGCGCGTCAATACGATTACAGCGATACCAAATTTATTTAGGTTTTTATTATGTTTTGCTACTTTTACAAGAAAAAAAAATTGATTGTTAAAAATAAAATTCGAGTTTTGTCACCATATTCTGAGAGCCATAAGTTTTTTCTTTTTCTGTTGACTGAGCGATATGAGGGCTTTTTTTTTTTTTTTGCTGGGCGAGCTATATTTTTTTTTTCTGTTTTTTGCTGTTGATAAAGTGACCAAAAAATAGCAATTCTGATGGTTTACATTTTTTACAGCGTTCACGGTGCGGACTAAATAATGACATATTGTAATAGTCCAGGCTTTTACGGACGCGTTGATACCAGTTATGTTAATTTGTTTTATTTTTTTGTTACATTGTGCTTGAGGGAAAATGGGAAAAGGGGCTTTTTTTTTTACTTTTTTATTTATTTTACTGTTTTTCACATTTTTTTTTTACTCGTCCCCCTAGGAGACTTTAACCAGTGATCGTTGGATCTCTTGCACGATATGATAGCGGACCTGGGGACCTTCATCAAGCCCTCAGGCTGCCATTCTATCCAACGGTGCCCCCTGATCGCGTCGCGTGGGGGGCCATTGGAACGTAACGGGGCCACCCCCTGTTTCTAGTAATTTAAATGCCGCGTTCGCTTTTGAAATCCCTCTCGTTACCCTGAAGTGTTAGCTGCAACACACAACCGACACATTCGCTCGTTTTCCCCCATCCAACGTGCGCCGTATATATACGGCGAATGTAGGGAAGGGGTTAATCCATGTGGTGACGGCTCTGAGAAAATATTTCTCCCAATGATCAATAAGTGAGGTTCTGTATGTCACACATGATGTTGTCCCCTGTATGATTTCCATCTTCTCCTTTCTTCATAAAGACGTCTGCAGTACTAGATCCTCCAGATCCTCCAGTTTTCTCATCTTCTCCTCCACAACGTTCCTTCTCCTGAATGACCCACCAAGGATGGACAAGGACAGGAATGAGATGAGCAGAAGAATATTAAACTTCACCTTGGAGATCATCTACCTGCTGAGCGGAGAGGTAAACTTTTCTATATTATAGAACAAGTCCCACATAGGGAAGGGACAATACATAATAGGAAGAATCCAGTGTCCTGTATAACAGCGTCCAGACCTTCCAAGTGACGTCAAGAAGCTGAAGATCAGCCACCAATATGGTCAGTTATGTGTCATGTCACCAATGCAGCAATAGTAATGTTGTAGAGTAATGAGAATGACCAGGAACCAGGAGGATCAGGATGACTATATAGAAACATAGGAGATGACGGCAGGAGGAGAGCACATGGTGCAGCTTGATGCCCTCAATATTATTTCCTTTTTAGTTTTGGCCTCGTTCTATTTTCTCAATGTCTTTTTGTTGGTGAGGTCTCCAGTATTACAGATGTGGGGTCACTAGAGCTCTATACAGCGGGGTCACAATCTCCCTCTTTCTACTGAGGGGGGAATACTGTGTTCAGTTCTCTAAGTGTCTCTCTCCATACACAGGAGTACACAATAGTGAAGAAGACATCGGGTGACTGTACGACTCCCATCATCCATGAGTCAGGAGGATGGAGCAGTAGTCAGAGCCCCATCACAGAGCCTCCCCCTCACTCCCGGATACATGAGAAGAAGATCTTAGAACTGATCTACAAGATGACGGAGCTGCTGACTGGAGAGGTGACACTGCTGGGAATGCTGGGAAATTCTACAGTAACAGCACTGGAGGTGTCTGGGTAATGACTGTATCATTGTGTGTCAGGTTCCTATAAGGTGTCAGGATGTCACTGTCTATTTCTCCATGGAGGAGTGGGAGTATCTAGAAGGACACAAGAATCTGTACGAGGAGGTCATGATGGAGAACTACCGGCCACGCACATCACAAGGTGAGATATAGATGTATAATTTATATATTAATTTTTTTGTTGAAGTGTTAATTTCATCATGTGCAGTATACACAGACATGTGATTCCTGATCTCAGATCACACGCTCCTTGCTTTGCTGCAGGGCTGCACTAGAGAATGGTCACAGATTTGTAGTGGAAGTTTCTATATAACTGAATGTTGTTCTTTCTGCATCAGGTAAATTAATTTTTACTAACCACAATCAGATGAGTTGGACAATCACAGAAATTTCTGCCACCATTTTTCCATGTGTGAACATAGTCTTATATAACCAGCAAATGATCTGCGACTGATGTGGGAACAGCAGACATGACAATCATGTCCAGATATAACAAAGGACAACTGTCTCGTACTGAAAACATGATTTCAGTACGGGACCGTTGTCCTGCTGCGAGACAGGGACTCCTAGCATCGTACATAAGTATGATGCTAGGAGCCCGGCTCCCTGCACTGTTTTCGGTCCGGTACTTGCGGCCGAAATACGCCTGTCAATTACGGACGTAATTAGTGTTTTGCACATACCCTAAGACACAATACACAGGGTCAGTGGTAGTAATGTAGAATAGGGATCTGTTCGATTGTCAGCCGGGGCAGGGAGGTATTTTCTACTTTATGTAGAATTGGGTCTTTGTCGTGTAAAGATTGTTTTTTACCTTCCTCTGGATCTACTGGGATTCGTTGTGTAAATTAAATACTTGCATATCCCATAATTTAATAATTATACATCACCTTTTCTTAGAACTTTTTATTGTGCTGTTCCTCTGTTATTCCTCCTAGAAATGTATGAATGATTTGACATCTAGTGTGTTACCATCTGGGGGCGTGTCCATATAGACAATGTCCAATCAGTGCTGACAATATCAGAAGGTGTAGGGACACGACTATTTCCCAAAGGGAATGGTAACACGCTTTTCTGAATTTAATCTTACATTTCCAGTAGGAATAACAGGAACGGCATGGTGCATAGTTCTGAGAAAAAATGCTCCAGAATTGTTGATTCACGGGGAATACAATTATGCACTAAAATAGACGTGTGAGGAGAGCCGACAAGTCCTCTATAAAGTATTTTTTGTCATCCTCTGGATGAATTGGGATTTGTCAGTCTAAAAAGTTTAAACTTGATGGACTTAGACCTTGTTTAACCCACTAACTATGTAAAATGTCTCTCTCTGTCTAGCCTGATCAGCCATAACATTAAAACCACCTGCCTACGATTGTGTAGGTCGCCCTCAGGCTGCCAAAACAGCTCTGACCCATGGAGATGTGACATCTCCATGAGATCTGGCACAAGACGTTAGCAGCAGATCTTTCAAGTCCTGTAAATTGTGAGGTGCGGGCTCCATGAATCAGACTTGTTCTCCAGACCATCCCACAGATAATCGATCGGATTGAGATCTGGGGTATTTGGAGCCAAGTCAACTCCTTGAACCATTCCTGATCAATATTTGCATTTTGTCAGGGGGCATTATCCTCCTGAAAGAGGGCACTGCCGTTCGGGATACCGCTGCCATAACGGTTACTTGTCTGCAACAATGTTTAGGTAGGTGGTACGTGTCACATTTACATGAATTCTGGGACCAACAGAACATTGTCCAGATCATCACACTGCCTCTACCGGCTTCTCTTCCCATAATGCATCCTGCTGCCATCTCTTCCACAGGTAAGTGACATAACCCGGCCGTCCACATGATGTAAAAGAAAACAGGATATATCGGACCACGTCACGTTTTATTTCCCAGTTCTGATACTGCCTATTGTAGCCACTTTTGGTGGTGGACAGGGGTCAGCATGGGCGCCCTGACTGGTCTGCGGCTACACAGCCCATAAGCAGTAAGCTGTGATGCTCTGCGTGTACAGACACCTTACTATTATAGCCAGCAGTGACTTTCAGGCCTGGTTTACACGAGCGTGTGCGTTTTGCGCACGCAAAAAATGCGGCGTTTTGCGTGCACAAAAGGCACTTACCAGCTCCGTGTGTCAGCCCTGTATGATGCGCGGCTGCGTGATTTTCACGCAGCCGCCATCATGATGACACTCCGTTTGGATGTTTGTCAACAGAAAAGCACGTGGTGTTTTCTGTTTGCAAACATACTTTTGACTGCTGTTGCGCGAATCACACGCATCCCACGGAAGTGCTTCCGTGTGGTGCGCGTGATTTTCATGTACCCATTGCCTTCAATGGGTGCGTGATGCGCGAACAGCGCACAAATTTAGGACATGTCGTGAGTTGTTTTTTTTTAGCGGACTCACGCTGAGCAAAACTCACGGACTGTCTGCATGCCCCCATAGACTTTTATATAGGTCCGTACGACACTCGTGAAAAGCACGCGCGTCGCACGGACGTATATCACGATCGTGTAAACGAGGCCTTACAGTAATTTGTCGTACATAACCCTTCCGTGGGTTGGGACCAGATGAGCTCACGCACATTGAGTCTTGACCTCCAATCACCCTGTTACCGGTACATCGGTTGTCCTTCTTTGGAGCACTTTTGGTAGGTACGAACCTTTACATACCAGAAACACCCCACAAGACTGGCAGTTTTTGGGGATACTCTGACCAATTTGTCCTTTGTAATTTTATACTTCTCCATGTTTCAAACACATTAACTTAATGAACTGACTATTCACTTCGTGTCTAATATCCCCCCTTTGTCAGGCACCATTGTCACGAGATCATCAATGTTCTTCACTTCACCTGTCAGTGGTTTTAATGTTATGGATGATCAGTGTATATATGGAGGAGGACAGTGTAGTTCTTCTCATAGACTCACAGAAAACCAATTACTGGTAAATGTATTCATAAATATTATTTTTTTCCCCATCCGCCATAACAGCACCAGGGAAATTAAACTTGGAGGTTTATAACTATAGCGCTTCCTCCAACACCTCAGTGGTTTTCCATCCCTTGTAGAGAGGAATCTTGGAGTAGTTGTTTTCTTTACAGGTACTTTGTCTGACCGTGGGTTCCCTCTCGTAAATTTTGACTTCCCATATAAGCAGGGAGTATTGTTCCTGGTCAACAATCTGGTACTCTTTTGTTTGGCACGGGGCTCTAATAATAGGACCCATGTGTGCTGGCGATTTCAGGTGTATTCACATCCTTAGGAGACAAATGCAATTGAATACTATGGTGGAGTAGAAGGCAGTCTAACAGGGGTAACACAACAAAGCTCAGGCAATGAAGGAAGGGGCAGGGCCCTTCTTATAATCCAGGGTGATCATGGGAGCAATTAGTCAATCTAAAACGTGTGTGCTCTGGCCCATTAAGGCCGGGAATTAGATTGAGTGCGCACCCCAGAGGTCACTGCAGGACAGGATGGCCGCATGTGCTGGCATCTCTAGGGAGGAAGACATCTGCAGGATGATAGGAGTCTGCGACCGCGGACATTACAGTATGCCCCCTCTTCTTGGGGCCAGAATGAGAGAGGAACTTCTTAATGAGGGAAGACGTTTCGGTTCTCCTCTGACTCCCAGGACTTCTCTTCTAGACCAAACCCCTTCCAATACACCAAGTAAAAGGCTTTTCCTCTTGAATCAAGATCTCCTTTACCTGAAATACATCGGCAGAACCGCTGGGGGCAACTACAGGGCTAAGAGTCTTAGAGTAGCGGTTCAGGACCACAAGCTTCAGAAGAGACACGAGAAAGGAGTTGGGGATTCTGAGGGTAGGATATCGGACAGCCAAAGCTTATAAGAGACCGGGTTGATCCGCTGGAGGATCTCAAAGGGTCCGAGGAACCTGGGAGCGAATTTGCACGATGGCACACTCAGCCGGATATTGCATGAGGACAGCCAGACCTTGGTACCCAGAAGAAATTGGGGAGGCTCTCTTCTCCTTGTGTCTGCCTTCGCTTCATGCGGCTGACCGCCAGCAGAGTAAAGGATCAGGTTTGCTGACAGATTTTTAGGAAGTCCCTGAATGCAGAGTCAGCTGTAGGCACCTGGAACGTAGCTTACACAGGGAGAGGAATTTGTGGCTGTTGACTGTAGACATTAAAGAACGGTGTAGAAGCGGTAGACTCACTTGTGTGGTTGTTATAGGAGAACTCGGCCCAAGGAAGAAGCTGCACCCAGTCATCATGCTGCCTGGAGATGAAGTGTCGTGGATAGTTCTCCATGATTTGGTTTGATCCTCTCGACTTGGCCATTGGACTGGGCTGAGGAAAAGTTCAAGTTTACATCAAGGAGTTTGCAGAGGGTTCTCCAAAACTTTGAAGTGAACTGAAGCCCCCGATCCGACACGATATGCAGAGGTAAGCCATGCAGGTGGAAGATGTGTTGGATGAAGACGTCGGCCAGTCGAAAGGCAGAAGGTATACCGGTCAGCGGAACGAAATGACCCATCTTCGAGAATCGGTCCACAACCACCCTGACCGCACTGCATCCAGTAGAGGGAGGCAGGTCCGTAACAAAGTCCATTGCTATATGCTGCCAGGGAGCATTGGGCACAGGCAGCGGCTGGAGCCGGCCAGCAGGCTTGGAGTGAGCAACCTTGTTAGCCGCGCGCATCGTTCAGGACGAGACAAAGTCCATGATGTCTTTGGGCAGCGTGGGCCACCAGAAATGACTGGCAATCAGGTCTCGTGTTTTACGGACACCCACGTGACCCGCCAGTCTAGAACTGTGTCCCCAGCGAAGGATTCTTCTGTCTGCCAAGCGCTCAAAAGTCCTCCCCGGAGGGTTGTCTCTTACTTGCAAAGGATTGACAGAGATAATGCAGGACGGATCAATGATGTTTTGTGGAGACTCCATGTTGTCCTCTATCTCGAATGACCTGGACAAGGCATCGGCCCTCACATTCTTATCGGCAGGGCGATACTGGAGCTCAAACTGGAACCTGGCAAAGAACAGCGACCACCTGGCTTGACGGGGGTTCAGTCATTGGGCCGTCTGGAGATAGGTGAGGTTCTTGTGGTCAGTAAATATCAGGATGGGATGGACTGCACCCTCTAGTAGATGTCTCCACTCCTCCAGGGCCAATTTGATGGCCAGTATCTCCCGATCCCCAATTGAGTAGTTGCGCTCTGCAGAAGAGAAAGTTTAGAGTAACAAAACTGTCGAGATACATCAGGATGATGGAAGGTAGAGGCTGACGTGAAGGCACTCTTCAGGCTTTTAAATGCGGATTCCGCTACTGGAGTCCACACCTTGGCGTTCATGCCTTTTTTGGTGAGGGTGGAGATGGGAGCTGCCAGTGAGAAGTTTGGGATGAACTGCAGGTAGAAATTGGCGAATCCCAGGAAACGCTGTATGGACCTTAAGCCTTGAGGATGTGGTCATTCCAGGACGGCCTTTACCTTCTCAGGATCCATCTTGAGGCCTTTATCCGAGATGATGTAGCCCAGGAAGGGTAGAGCATTTCTCTCAAACACGCACTTCTTCAACTTGGCATACAGGCGATTCTCCCTTAATCTCAGCAAAACTTGACGGACATGTCTCTGATGAGTCGTCGGGTCTGGATAAAAATGTAAGATGTCATCAAGATAGACCACAACACAGACATAGAGGAGGTCACGGAAGATGTCATTAACAAATTCTTGGAAGACCATGGGAGCGTTACACAGACCGAAGGGCGTCACCAGGTATTCATAGTGCCCGTCTCGGGTGTTAAATATAGCGAATCCGGACTAGGTTGTAAGCCCCACGCAGGTCTAGTTTAGAAAAAATCTTGGCTCCTCGTATGCGGTCAAAAAGCTCAGAAATCACTGGCAATGGATATCTATTTTGATCTGGTTGAGACCCCGGTAGTCGATGCAGGGTTGAAGAGATACGTCCTTTTTGATAAAGAAGAACCCGGCCGGGGAGAAGGATTTTCGTATGAAGCCCCTCTCCAAATTCTGCTTAATATAGGCGGACATAGACTGAGTCTCTGGCAAGGAGGGAGGGTATACCCTTCCACGGGGAAGGGATGTGTCAGGAACCAATTCAATTGGGCAACCATACACCCGGTGTGGGGGCAGAGTCTCCGCCTCCTTCTTGCTAAAAACATCCGCAAACTGAATATTGAGAAGGCAATCCTGCCAATGACTGAGGCTGGGGAGGCTGGGCCAGATGGATGTTCCCCAGGCAGCGGTTGAGGCACTTGGACCCCACTGGAGAACCTCTCCAGAATTCCATTCCACAACTGGGGCATGTAGTCGGAGGGTCAGTACTGCCCGGAGGTGTAGTAGGAGAAACAGCAGAGGCAATAGGAGCAGGTGCTGGGGAAACTGCAGCTTGCACATCCAGCCAATGTGCAATAATGTTCAACGCCTGGAGGAGTTGGTCCTGTCGAGACCGGAGGTCTAGCATATCCGCTCACATCACTTGTGACGTCGTCATGGCCTTGGGTTGACCAGCGGGTCCATCGCCTGAGCTTACTGTCATGATGGGTGTGGACCCACTGGGCCGTCCTGCCGTAGCGGGATAGCAGCTGGCCAAACGGGATACCAAGGCAAAGTCAATTGTTCGAATAAGGGTACCTGTGGCAATACAGACAGTAGCGATGGCAAGCTCTGATGGGACCTTGGCAGCAGGAAGACACCAGGCGTGGCAAAATACAGCAGGCGTATTATACGACACAACACGACTCCAACTTTCTACGGCACAGGAACAAGGTAGCACGGGATGCAGGTAGCATGAACAGGAAAACTGGGAACTGGAAAACACTAAGGGACCATTTGCAAAGACTAACACGGGTAACACAACAACGCTCAGGCAATGAAGGAATGGGCAGGGCCCTTCTTATAGTCCATGGTGACCATGGGAGCAATCAGTCAATCTAAAACATGTGTGTTCTCTGGCCCATTAAGGCCAGAAATGAGCTTGTGCACACCCCAGTGGTTACTGCAGGACAGGACGGCCGCATGTGCTGGCATCTCTGGGGAGGAAGACATCTGCATGATTATAGAAGTCTGAGGTCTACGATCGCGGACGATACAATAGGCCTGCGGCTTACAAAGCACTGGGACCGCGGCGCAGTTGGTGAGAAGCACAACATTGTCATTTCGGCTCTGATCAATAAGCATAGAAGTGTTGAGGGAAGTGTCTGATATATATATACAGTAGTCATGGATTTAGTCACTGTGTGATTCCTACAGATGGATCCAGTAGGAGAGATGTCCCTGTCCTCTGTATTCCCAGGATTGTCCAGAGGAAAATCACAATGTCCCAGAGAATCATCCGGTAGATGAAGCTGAGTTCTATACCAGAACTATATAGGGGTGTGTGGACCATTTTGGTCCTGCGGTCATAGATGTGGTCATAGATTTTGGTGGTTTCTTATGTTGATCTGTTAGATTCTTCGCACTCTCTGCTGTATTGTACTGAATTGTTACATATGTGAAATCAGGGGGATGATCTGACTAATATGAAAGTGGAGGGTGATGCAGAAGAAGAATGGGTGATCGGCGATCAACCGTATAAGAGTGGAGTGGAGGAGGAAATTCCAGAAGATGTTACCACAGGTAAGTAATAATGAATTTAGAAAGTGAAATGGGAGGTTTGTTAAAGGGTTGTCCAGCCCTTAAAAATTGATGGCCTATCCTCATGATAGGCCATCAATAGCTCAAAATAGTCATGCTCCCCAGTACCCGACAATGTTATGATATCGTACCTGCATTTCAGAGCTTTGAATATTCTTGCAAATAAAAGCAAAACTGTTCAATTTTGCCGCAATTTTTTATAAAGTCAAGGCATAATGCCACGATTTCCTGCAATTCTCTGCAAAAGACATATTTTTAGTGTGGGGTGAGAACTCTGTACATGCAGCTTTTTAGTTATTATTGAGAAATACTTGCAGCAAACATTAGATATCTAGGACAAAGTGCACATCGGAGTCAGATGCTGGAAATTCAGAAAAAATCTTTAACAAAGCAGACAGATGCAATACGCTACTGCAAGGAATACATGAGCGAGTTCAGGTAGGCTATGAGTACAGGGAGCTTTAGCAGAGAGAGGCATCCCCATTTTCTGCATGTCTACTGTTCTCTGTAACTAGGGACTGAATTTGTAGAACAACCACAGGTCGACAACAAGTTATAGAAAAGGAGTCACCTAGTGGCAGTTACTTTATACAGACTTTGCAAGGATAATGCAGACATTTTTTAAAGAGCGAAAGTAGCAAAATTCCTAGATATCAGGTATACTATTAGATTAACACAAGTTTTTCATTAAAAATTATTGTCCATTTAAAGTGTTTTTGAAAGATTTATAAGGCTGGAATTAGGCAATTCAATTTCTGTGGCAGTATTTGGTGAATTTTTTTGAGCCAACTCCAGTGCTGGTTTTGAAAGGAATGGCTCAAACCTTTCCTTCCTGCTGGATCCACTTCTGATTGACTATATAAAAAAAAAAACCTGCACGCAGCCTAATATGTCATAAAGTTGTCTACTTTGTGGTTTGAAAAATCTAAAAATCACAAAATTAATTTTTAATCCTAACAGAAGATGCCAGTAAGAACTCTGAGGGAAACTTAATGTTTTCGATAAATTATGAAGTAGAAGATGAAGATATCAAGCAACAGTCTTCAGGAAAAAAACACATTGCCCTTAATGTACATCCAGGACTTCACAGTAAAGATCTATCATATAATTCCCCTAATCATGAGGAACCTTCTCCTGACCAATCACAGATTGTTACCACATGTGCAGCTCAGGAAGGGGGTAAAAGTTTTCAATGTGGTAAACCGTTCACAAAAATTTCAGGTCTTTATAAGCACAGAAGAATTCACGCAGGAGAGAAGCCGTATTCATGTTCAGAATGTGGGAAATATTTTACACGCAAATTAAATCTTGTTGCACATGAGAGAATTCACACAGGAGAGAAACCATTTTCATGTCCAGATTGTGGGAAATGTTTTACAACAAAATCAAATCTTGTTTCACATATGAGAAATCACACGGCAGAAAAGCCGTATTCATGTTCAGAATGTGGGAAGTGCTTTAGAGATCAAGCAGATCTTACTTTACATGAGAGAATTCACACAGGGGTAAATGCACATTCATGTTCAGAATGTGGAAAATATTTTACAAAAAAATCACAACTTACTTTACATGAGAGAATTCACACAGGAGAAAAGCCATATTCATGTTCAGAATGTGGAAAATGTTTTCGAGAAAAAGCATACTTTGTTATACATGAGAGAATTCACACAGGAGTGAAGCCGTATTCATGTTCAGAATGTGGGAAATATTTTACACGCAAATCATATCTTGTTACACATAAGAAAACTCACACAGGAGAGAATCTGTATTCATGTTCAGAATGTGGGAAATGTTTTACAATCAAATCAAATCTTGTTAAACATGAGGGAATTCACACAGGACTGAAGCCGTATTCATGTTCAGAATGTGGGAAGTGCTTTAGACTTAAAGCACAGCTTACTTTACATGAGAGAATTCACACAGGAGTAAAACCATATTCATGTTCAGAATGTGGGAAATGTTTTGCAGATCAATCAAGTCTTGTTACACATAAGAGAAGTCACACAGGAGAGAAGCCGTATTCATGTTCAGAATGTGGGAAATGTCTTCCAGATAAATCAAGTCTTGTTAAACATGAGAGAATTCACACAGGAGAGAAGCCGTATTCATGTTCAGAATGTGGGAAATGTTTTAGAGAAAAATCATACCTTGTTACACATAAGAGAACTCACACAGGAGAGAAACCATTTTCATGTTCAAAATGTGGGAAATGTTTTGTACTAAAATCAATTCTTGCTACACATGAGAGAAGTCACACAGGAGAGAAGCCATATTCATGTTCAGAATGTGGGAAATGTTTTGCACATAAATCAAATCTTGTTACACATGAGAGAATTCACACAGGAGTGAAGCCGTATTCATGTTCAGAATGTGGGAAAAGTTTTGCACATAAACCAACTGTTGTTAAACATGAGAAAACTCACAGAGGGGAGAAGACATTTTGATGTTCTATATATGGAAAATATTTTACATGAAATAAAATGTTACAACTCATCAAAAAAATTGCATCAAAAAATCCTGTATTCTTGTTTGGAATGTGGGAAAAGCTATAGGAGGGAAAAAAAATATTTTTAACTCACCAGGTTATTCACAGACAATAACCCCTTGGTGACTCAGCAAATTATGGCCTTGTAAACACAGACCCATTGTTTTAAAATCCGATGTGTCACTTTGTGAGATTTATTTAACCCCTTAAGGACACAGCCACTTTTGGACCTTATGACACAGCCTCATTTTTTAAATCTGACGTGTCTTACTTTATGTGGAAATATTTTGGGAATGCTTTTACCTATCGAAACGAGTCTGAGATTGTTTTCTCGTGACATATTGTACTTTAAGTTAGTGCAAAAATTTGGTCGATATATTTAATATTTTTGTGTGAAAAACACCAACATTTAGAGAAAATTTGCAAAAAATTAGCATCTTCTAATTTCAAATGTATCTGCATGTAAGAAAGATAGTTATACCACACATTAGTGACTAGCTAACATTTCCCATATGTGTACTTTAGATTGGCAGAATTTTTTGAACATCCTTTTATTTTCTAGGACGTTACAAGGCTTATAAATTTAGCAGCAATTTCTCTAATTTCAAAGAAAATTTCAAAAGCCTATTTTTTTAAGGGACCAGATCACTTCTGAAGTGGCTTATATATTAGGAACCCCCACAAATCACCACATTTTAAAAACTGCACCCCTTAAATTATTCAAAACAGCATTTAGAAAGTTTCTTAACCCTTTATGCGTTTCACAGGAATTAAAGCAAAGTGGAAGGGAAATTTGCAAATTTCATTTTGTTTTGCAGAAATTCTATTTTAATCCATTTTTCCTGTAATACTGAAGGTTTTTACCAGAGAAACACAACTGAATATTTATTGCCCTGATTTCTGAAGTTTTTAGAAATATCCCACATATGGCATTAGTGCGCTACTGGACTGAAACAAAAGCCCCAGAAGCAAAAGAGCACCTAGAGGATTTTTGGGCCTTCCTTTCCTTAAATTATATTTCAGGCACCATGTCAGGTTAGAAGAGGACTTGTGGTGCAAAAATAAAGGAAACACCCCAAAAAAGACCCCATTTGGAAACTACACCGCTTGAGGAATTAATCTAGGGGTGTAGTGAGCATTTTGACCCCACAGGTGTTTTATAGATTTCATTAGAATTGTGCAGTGAAAATGAAAAATTACATTATTTTCCAATAAGATGTAGGTTTACCTCAAAATGTTTAATTTTTTTCAACAAATAAATGAGGAAAAGCACCCCAACATTTGTAAAGCAACTTCTCCAGAGTACGGAAATACCAAACATGTGGTCATAAACTGCTGTTTGGGCAAGCGGCAGGATTCGGAAGGGAAGGCACGCCATTTAGCTTTTGGAGCACTGATCTTGCTGGATTCATTTCTCTGCACCATGTCGCATTTGTAAAGCTCCTAAGGTACCAGTACAATGGAAAACCCCCAAAAGTGACTCCATTTCGGAAACTACACCCCTTTGCGGAATTCATCTAGGGGTGTAGTGAGCATTTTGAACCCACAGGTATTTCATAGATTTCATTAGAATTGGGCAGTAAACCTGAAAAATTAAAAAAAAATTCCACTAAGAGGTAGCTTTAGGTCAAAATGTTTCATTTTCTCATAAAATAAAGGAGAAAAAGCACAATAATATTTGTAAAGCAACTTCTCCAGAGTACGGAAATACCCCATATGTGGTAATAAACCACTGTATGAATACACATCAGGGCTCAGAAGGGAAGGAGCGCCATTTTGCTTTTGGAGAGCAGATTTTGCTGGATTGATTTTTCTGCACCATGTCGCTTTTGCAAAGCACCTTAGGTACCAGTACAGTGGAAACTACCCAAAAGTGACTCTATCTGGCAAACTACACCCATTGAGGAACTCATCTAGGGGGGTAGTGAGAATTTTGACCCCACAGGTGTCTCATAGATTTTATTAGAAATGGGCAGTGAAATTGAAAAATTACATTCTTTTCCAATAAGACGTAGCAGAAATTCAAAATTTTTCATTTTCTCATCAAATAAAGGAGAAAAAGAGCAACTTCTCCAGAGTACGGAAATACCCATGTGGTCATAAACTGCTCTTTAGACATACAGCAAGGCTCTAAAGGGAAGGAGCACCTTTTAGTATTTGGAGTGGAGATTTTCCAATGTTCGTTTTTTGACACCATGTTGCATTGAGCTATAGTACCAATACAGTGGTACCCCTGAAAAATTACTCCGTTTTGGAAACTAAATCCCTCAAAAAATGTATCTAGGGGTGTAGTGAGCATTTTGACCGCACAAGTGTTTTGCAAAAATGAGTAAACAATAGATGTTGCAGATTGAAAATTGCCGTTTTCCACAGATATGCCATTTCAGTGCCCAGCTTGTACCACTGTAGACACACATCCCATAAATTGTTAAGCAGGTTCTCCAGAATACAGTAATACCCCATATGTGGTCATAAATTGCCATTTGGACACACTGCCAGGCTCAGTTGGACCACCATTTGGCTTTTGAAGCGCAGATTTTAGTGGTATTTTATTTTATAATGTGGGGGCATATGTAAGCTGGGCGGAGTACATCAGGGTATATGTAAACTGTGCGTAGTACATCAGGGTATATGTAAACTGTGCATAGTACATCGGTATATGTAAGCTGGGCGGAGTACATCAGGATATATGTAATATGTGAGGAGTACATCAGGGTATATGTAAGCTGTGCGGAATACATCAGGGTATATGTAAACTGCGTAGTACATCTGGGTATATGTAAACTGTGTAGTACATCGGTATATGTAAGCTGGGCAGAGTGCATCAGGGCATAATAGGATGATGTAATAATGGGGAGAATGAATAATCCATGGATTGGTGTGGTACGCTTTGAACCAATCCTTTATACACAGGCCGGGTTTATTGGGTATTATACAAAATATCTGCGCTCCAGTATTGCCTAATCTTTGACTTCTTCACTAGCCCTATAAACAGCACAAGGCCCTAAAGTTTCCTCATCTCTGCTGCACGGGGTCCATTTGTGGGGTCCAGCAAATGTGAGATGATGTGGGGTATTTAGTGAAATTCTACGGGACCTAAAAAATTAGTCTGGGCCGTCATGTTGCGTCACTGCGTTTTGAGAGTCATGACGTGTTATTTTTCCGTTGACGGAGCTGTGTGAGGGCTTGTTTTTTGTGGAACGAGCTGTAATTTTTACTGGTTCCATTTTGGGGTACATGCGATTTTTTTTTTATTTTTTTTTCTATCACTATTTATTCCATTTTTTTGGGAGATAAGGAAACCAAAAACTTTTTTTTGTTGTTTTTTCTACAGTGTTCACCATGCAGTATAAACAACATGTTAACTTTATTCTGCGGGTCGATACGATTACAGTGACACCAAATTTATATGTTTTTTTTTACGTTTCACTACGTTCCCACAATAAAAATATTATTTTCTAAAAAAAAATAATGTTTTAGTCTCGCCATTTTCTGACAGCCATAAATTTTTTATTTTTTAGTTGATATCGCTGCGGGAGGGCTTGTTTTATGCGTGACGAAATGTAGTTTCTATTGGTATCATTTTGTGTTACTTACAACTTTTTGATCACTATTTATTAAAAAAATTTTGAGACAAGATGACCAAAAAATAAAATGCTGTCATTGTTTTTTATTAAAAAAATTTACGCTGTACACCGTGCGGTAAAAATAATGTGACATTTTTATAGATCAGGCCGTTCCAAACGTGGCGATACCTATTATGTATAGTTTTTTTTCATGTTTTCCTTTTTTTTTTTTAATAATAAAGGAGTTGATCAGGGAAACAGGGCGATTTATTGTTTTTATTAGTTAAAACTTTTATTTATTTATTTTTCTTTAACATTTTTTTTAACTTTTTTCACTTTTTTTTTTTTTTTACACTGACCTGGGGACTTGAAGATCTGGTCTTATGATCCCCGGTACGATACACTGCACTACTTATGTAGTGCAGTGTATTGCAACTGTCATTCATCATCTGACAGTTAGCATATTGGGTCCTGCCTCGGGCAGGACCTAATAGGCTTCCGTACCTGGGCAACCAGGTAGCCTAGCAACGGCTTCCTGGTTGCCATAGCAACCATCACTACCTGCGATCCATCGCGGGGGTACAGAGGGAGCTTCCTCCCTCTGTCAACCACTTCAATGTGGCGGACGCCATTGACCGCTGCATTGAAGGCGTTAAATGTCTGCGATCGGCGGTAACAGCCATCGCATCGGGATGTCAGCTGTGTATGACCGCTGACAGCCGCTGAAGATAAAGCGCGCACAGCTCTTGTGCTCGCTTTATCTACAGGGCGTCACTGTACGCCCGAGTGCGGGAATGCACTTTGTATCTGGACGTACAGTCACGCCCAATAGCGGGAAGTGGTTAAATGTCCTTTACACTTTCCTGATATCTGCCGCGTAGATACAGCACTGTTGGAAAAGCATTTCCACAAACCGCTGTGCATGCATCGCAGGGAGTCTGCATCATCACCAGTGGGTGTCAGCTGTACAGTCCTGGGCGAAAGATTTTTCACAAAATTTGCTGCTTCAGTTTTTATAGGGGCAATTTACATTCTCTAGATTGTTATGAAGAGTGATTAGATGAATTGTAATTAATTGCAAAGTCATTCCTTGCCATGAAAATTAACTTAATCACAAAAAAAAACATTTCCACTGCATTTCAGCCCTGCCACAAAATGACCTGCTAACATGATTTCAGTGATCTTCTCGTTCGCTCAGGAGAAAGTGTTAACGAGGACAAGGCAGATATCACCCTGTCATGCTGATTGAATTAGAAGAGAAGACTGGTTGCTTTAAAAGGGGGATGGTTTTTGACATGTCACTTCTGCCCATTAAGGACCGTGGTGTGATGACGACTGTGCTCTCCCCACCATTCTCTCTCCGTGCTGAATGCTGCAGATGCCATGCACTGCTAGCCTCCAGGGGCCACTGCTGAATATTCTGGGCTGACCCCTGGAGTTTGTGCTAAGCTTGAGCGGGATTGATCGCCCTCACCCTGAATTTATCCTCTTCCTTTAAATGTATGTGGTGCCAGCCTGCTGTGGCATCACAGATATCTTAGCTGGCCTGCTGTGATACTGGCGCTACTGTGCTATTGTCTCTGTGCTGCTCCACCTGTACTGCTCCACCTGTGTTGCCCCACCTATGATAGTTTGCCTGGTCTCCCTGTAGCTAGGGGGTTAATCCAACTTAGGGGCTGAGTTGTGCAAATGCTCTTAGGAGCTCTGGAGTGCCCTGAACTTTTAACATGACCACATATGAGGAATAGTCTGTTAAACATTAAAAGCAAGTCACTAGATTAGCTATATATCTACAGTAGATATAAAAAGTCTACACACCACTGTTAAAATGCCAGGTTCTTGTCATGTGAAAAAATCCGTACAAGATGAATAATTTCAGAACTTTATCCACCTTTAATGTGACCCATAATCTGTACAATTCCATTGAAAAACAAACTGAAATCATTTAGAGAGGAAAATAAAAATAACAAAACTACAATAATGTTGTTGCATAAGTGTGAACACCCTCCTATAATTAGGGATGTGGTTGTGTTCAGAATTAGCCAATCACATTTAAACTTATGTTAAATAGTAGTCAGTACACAGCTGTCATTATTTAAAGTGATTCTTAGTAACCCCATATAAAGTTCAGCTGTTCTATTAGGATTTTCCTGACATTTTCTTTGTTGCATGTGGCAGCAAAAGCCATGGTCCATAAAGAGCTTACAACACATCAAAGGGATCTGATTGTTGAAAGGCATAAGTCAGGGGAAGGGTAACAAAGATTTTCCAAAGCATTAGATATACCATGGAACACAGTGAAACGGTCATCAAAAAGTGGATTACATTTGGCACAACAGTGACATTACCAAGAACTGGACGTCCCTCAAAACTTGATGAAAAGACAAGATGAAAATTGGTCCGGGAGGCTACCAAGAGGCCTACAGCAACATTACAGGAGCTGCAGGACTTTCTGGCGGGTACTGGTTGTGTAGTGCATATGACAACAATCTCCAGTATTCTTCATATGTCTGGCCTGTGGGGTAGGGTGGCAAGATGGAAGCCTTTTCTAACAAAGAAAAACATCCAAGCCTGGCTATGTTTTGCAAAGACCTACATCAAGTCTGCCAAAAGCATGTGGGAAACCGTGTTATGGTCTGATGAGACCAAGGTCAAACTCTTTGGCCATAATTCCAAAAGTTATGTTTGGCGCAAAGCCAACACTGTACATCATCAAAAGAACACCATACCCACAGTGAAGCATGGTGGAGGCAGCATTATGCTCTGGGCTGTTTTTCTGCAGCTGGAACTGGGGCTTTAGTCAAGGTGGAGGGAATTATGAACAGTTTCAAATACCAGTCAATATTGGCACAAAACCTGCAGGCCTCTGCTAAAAAGATGAAGAGGAATTTTAGTTTGACAACGACCCAAAGCCTCCAAATCAACAAAGGAATGGCTTCACCAGAAGATCAAAGTTTGGGAAAGGCCCAGCCAGAGCCCAGACCTGAACCCTATTGAAAATCTGTGGGGTGGCCTAAAGAGGGCTGTACACAGGAGATCCCCTCGTAATCTGACAGATTTGGAGCAATTTTGCAAGGAAGAGTGGGCAACAATGTGGGCTGTTTTGTTAAGGACAGAAATGTCCAAAGAGTGTATTCTAGAGTAAAATACTCCTAGCATCAATAACTCAGATAGCCTTACCCATAATAGTAGTCCTGGTAGCCTGGATACCTGTGTGTAGAACCCCGACGCACGTATCGTGATATCCGCTTCCTCAAGGCTATCTGAGTTATTGATGTTAGGAGTATTTTACTCTAGAAAACACTCTTTGGACATTTCTGTCCTTAACAAAACAGCCCACACTCAAACAACTAAATTTATACATGATAGTACACTGCCCTATTCATATGTCCTCAATATAAGGACTTTAAATACATTGTACACCTGGCTTTCCTATTTACCTGTGTTTATATCATATAGAGTCTTTCCACTCATGTACCTTTTTAACATGTATGTTTTTATATGTATTTAATAAAATTAGTTATTCTTTTCATATATACTTGGCTCTATACTCTGTTTCTTGTGTGCATATGTAATTATTATGGAGTTGCCTTTTCATTATACAAGGGAGGTTGTTCCGTAGGGACATTACCTAGCCCATTACTATTTTTTGCATTACGAGATATTAAAGAGGCTCTGTCACCACATTATAAGTGCCCTATCTCCTACATGATGTGATCGGCGCTATAATGTAGGTGACGGTAATGCTTTTTATTTAGAAAAACGATCTATTTGAAACCACTTTATTAGCGATTTTTAGGTTTATGTTAATGAGTTTCTTAATGCCTGAGTGGGTGTGTTTTTACTTTCGACCAAGTGGGCGTTGTACAGAGGAGTGTATGACGCTGACCAATCAGTGACCAGTCAGCGTCATCCATTCATTTACACAGCAGCATCGCGTTCTTACTAGAACACGATGTGCAGCTACATACACAGACATTAACGTTAATCAAGTGTCCTAAACTGAACTGCATATTCTAGATGAGGCCGCACTAATGCTTTGTAAAGTGGTTATATTATATCCCTGTCCCGCGAGTCCATGCCTCTTTTAATACACGACAATATCTTGACATTGCATGATGTTATTTAATTTATGATATACAAGTACACCAGATCCTTCTCAACAAGTGACTCCCCCAGTGTAGCTCCCCCTAGGACATAAGATGCATGCACGTTGTTCGTACCCAGATGCATAACTTTGCAATGATCTACATTAAGCCTCATTTGCCAGTGTGTCCAAATCAGCTTGCAATTCACGAACATCTTCCATAGACTAAACAATACTACATAGCTTGGTGTCATCTACAAAAATAGAAATAGTGCTATTAATCCCATGCTCTATATCATTAATAAATAAGTTGAATAATAGTGGTCTCAGCACTGAGCCCTGGGGTACACCACTTATAACCGGTGAACATTCAATGTAGGAATCATTGAACACAATTCTCTGGGTAGGGTCCTTGAGCCAATTCTCAATCCAATTACAAACTCTAATTTCGAAACCTATAGTCCTTAATTTACCCGTTAGACGTCTATGAGGGACAGTGTCAAATGCCTTTGCAAAGTCCAAAAACACTATATCCACAGGGGCCCCTCTGTCTAGGCTTCTGCTCACCTCTTCATAAAAACAATTCATGTTGGTTTGACGACTTCTGTCCTTAGTAAAACCGTGTTGGCTGTCACTTGTAATACTGTTTTTTGTCACATACTCCTGTATATAGCCAAAGTAGAAAATTTGAAGCAGCACAAGTCCCGAGTCCTTTGCGGTGCATGCTGTCAAGCCAGGCAAACCCACTCTGGCATAATGCAAATTCTAAGAAAAGTAGTAGGACAACAGCACAAGTCTCCAGATCTTCAAAACGGTTTTATTGTCAAAACATTTTACGGCAAACAGGCAACGTTTCGACCCATAGTGAGTGAAGGGTCTTTTTCAAGCCTAACATCATATCTAAAAAAATCATCTTTAAATAGGTAGATACAAAAAGTCACATGGTTTATTTCAGCCTGTGAAAATTGTCATCAGTGTCTCCCAGGTGAATTCTACATTAGTTCAATTGACATCAATCAACTTGTTACATAATAAAATGTGTCAAAAAACGACATACAATACATTTTCAATAAACCCACACTCAGGATGAACATGTCCCTGGCACGTACATATATTGGTCACTGAAATCTGTCGATCCCAATTTTTCCTTGGGGTAGGTGATACACGCATCCCGAGTTTTATATTTGGCGATCCTCTGTTGGATTGTGCCCCTGTATACAGGGACATATTCCTCCTGATTGTCGGTGGTTCCGAGAACCATAAATATAGTGCCGTTCTATATGTATATTCCCTGTTAAAAATAACTGTTCGGGTTCTGGGACTTGGTTCCATGCAATAAGTCAGGGGAATTAAGTAATAAATGCAATGATAATGCATTTACGGTCATATGACCTCACAACCTTCCCCAATCTAACACATGATTGGTGGTTAGTGAGAACTCAATGATCCGATGTGAGCATGCGCAGTGGGTTTTTCAAAACACCGAGATTTCTGCGCGTCATGACGGTAATAGAACATTACCTTGATTTTCTTACCCAGAACAGGTATGGTGTTCGTGACAACTATGGGTGAGTGCCAGCTGTAACTCTTATCACTATAATTTATACTTTATGACATATCTATGTATTTTATGTGATTATTTTTAGATATGTTTATACTTGATATTAAACTAATTGCTTCACATATTTTCTACATGTTCTGTATTAATTGCAAACACTTTATTCTGTACTATTCTATTGTATTGCTGACATTATTGTTAATCATGTATGATTATCTTACATTGCCGATTTGCATGTTTTGCACACTATATATATATATGCTTTGAGCACACGTATTCATTGCTTGAAAATGCCTTCATGGGGAAGGTGAAACGTTGCCTGTATTTTGGGTGAATACATTTTGTATTTTTCTATACTATCGGAGTGCTGCCTCTTCTTGTGGATTGGATCTAATTTTGGTTTGAGGTTTTTTGTCAAGGTTCCTCTGAGGATAACACCAATATATGCTACAGTGCAGCTCCTACATTCCGTTTGTTTCTTTAATGACAACAAGCCATGTTCAGTGGATGCTACTATAGTGTATGCTTCTGTCACTGATATTACATGTGATATAGAATAGGTTACTAATGACAACAAGCCATGTTCAGTGGATGCTACTGTAGTGTATGCTTCTGTCACTGATATTACATGTGATATAGAACAGGTTACTAATAGCAACAAGTCGTGTTCAGTGGATGCTACTATAGTGTATACTTCTGTCACTGATATTACATGTGATATACAACAGGTTACTAATGACAACAAACCGTGTTCAGTGGATGCTACGACAGTGTATGCTTCGGTCACTGATATTACATGTGATATACAACGGGTTACTAATGGCAAGAAGCCGTGTTCAGTGGATGCTACTATAGTGTAGATTCTGTCACTGATATTACATGTGATATACAACAGGTTACTAATGGAAACAAACTGTGTTCAGTGGATGCTACTATAGTGTAGATTCTGTCACTGATATTACATGTGATATACAACAGGTTACTAATGGCAACAAGCCGTGTTCAGTGGGTGCTACTATAGTGTATACTTCTGTCACTGATATTACATGTGATATAGAACAGGTTACTAATGGCAACAAGCCGTGTTCAGTGGATGCTACTATAGTGTATGCTTCTATTACCGATATTACATGTGATATACAACAGGTTACTAATGACAACAAGCTGTGGTCAGTGGATGCTACCATAGTGTATGCTTCTGTCACTGATATTACATGTGATATAGAACAGGTTACTAATGATAACAAGCTGTGTTCAGTGGATGCTACTATAGTGTATGCTTCTGTCTCTGATATTACATGTGATATAGAACAGGTTACTAATGACAACAAGCCGTGTTCAGTGGATGCTACTATAGTGTATGCTTCTGTCTCTGATATTACATATGATATAGAACAGGTTACTAATGACAACAAGCCGTGTTCAGTGGATGCTACTATAGTGTATGCTTCTGTCACTGATATTGCATGTGATATACAACCGGTTTTTAATGACAACAAGCCGTGGTCAGTGGGTGCTACTATAGTGTAGCTTCTGTCACTGATATTACATGTGATATAGAACTGATTACTAATGGCAACAAGCCGTGTTCAGTGGATGCTACTATAGTGTATGCTTCTGTCATTTATATTACATGTGATATAAAACAGGTTACTAATGGCAACAAGCCATGTTCAGTGGATGCTACTATCATGTATGCTTCACCACTGATATTACATGTGATATACAACAGGTTACTAATGGCAACAAGCTGTGTTCAGTGGATGCTACTATAGTGTTGCTTCTATCACTGATATTACATGTGATATACAACAGGTTACTAATGGCAACAATCAATGTTCAGTGGATGCTACTATAGTGTATGCTTCACCACTGATATTACATGTGATATACAACAGGTTACTAATGGCAACAAGCTGTGTGCAGTGTATGCTACTATAGTGTAGCTTCTGTCACTGATATTACATGTGATATAGAACAGGTTACTAATGACAACAAGCCGTGTTCAGTGGATGCTACTATAGTGTATGATTCACCACTGATATTACATGTGATATACAACAGGTTCCTTTTGACAACAAGCTGTGTTCAGTGGATGCTACTATCGTGTATGCTTTGGTCACTGATATTACATGTGATATAGAACAGGTTACTAATGGCAACAAGCCGTGTTCAGTGGATGCTACTATAGTGTAGCTTCTGTCACTGATATTACATGTGATATAGAACAGATTACTAATGACAACAAGCTGTGTTCAGTGGATGCTACTATAGTGTATGCTTCTGTCACTGATAGTACATGTGATATACAACCGGTTTTTAATGACAACAAGCCGTGTTCAGTGGGTGCTACTATAGTGTAGCTTCTGTCACTGATATTACATGTGATATAGAACTGATTACTAATGGCAACAAGCCGTGTTCAGTGGATGCTACTATAGTGTAGGCTTCACCACTGATATTACATGTGATATACAACAGGTTACTAATGGCAACAAGCTGTGTGCAGTGTATGCTACTATAGTGTAGCTTCTGTCACTGATATTACATGTGATATAGAACAGGTTACTAATGACAACAAGCCGTGTTCAGTGGATGCTACTATAGTGTATGATTCACCACTGATATTACATGTGATATAAAACAGGTTACTAATGGCAACAAGCCGTGTTCAGTGGATCCTACTATAGTGTATTCTTCTGTCACTGATATTACATGTGATATACAACAGGTTCCTTTTGACAACAAGCTGTGTTCAGTGGATGCTACTATCGTGTATGCTTTGGTCACTGATATTACATGTGATATAGAACAGGTTACTAATGGCAACAAGCCGTGTTCAGTGGATGCTATTATAGTGTAGCTTCTGTCACTGATATTACATGTGATATAGAACAGTTTACTAATGACAACAAGCTGTGTTCAGTGGATGCTACTATAGTTTATACTTCTGTCACTGATATTACATGTTGTCATTAGTAACCTGTTGTATATCACATGTAATATCAGTGACAGAAGTATAAACTATAGTAGCATCCACTGAACACAGCTTGTTGTCATTAGTAAACTGTTCTATATCACATGTAATATCAGTGACAGAAGCTACACTATAATAGCATCCACTGAACACGGCTTGTTGCCATTAGTAACCTGTTCTATATCACATGTAATATCAGTGACCAAAGCATACACGATAGTAGCATCCACTGAACACAGCTTGTTGTCAAAAGGAACCTGTTGTATATCACATGTAATATCAGTGACAGAAGAATACACTATAGTAGGATCCACTGAACACGGCTTGTTGCCATTAGTAACCTGTTTTATATCACATGTAATATCAGTGGTGAATCATACACTATAGTAGCATCCACTGAACACGGCTTGTTGTCATTAGTAACCTGTTCTATATCACATGTAATATCAGTGACAGAAGCTACACTATAGTAGCATACACTGCACACAGCTTGTTGCCATTAGTAACCTGTTGTATATCACATGTAATATCAGTGGTGAAGCCTACACTATAGTAGCATCCACTGAACACGGCTTGTTGCCATTAGTAATCAGTTCTATATCACATGTAATATCAGTGACAGAAGCTACACTATAATAGCATCCACTGAACACGGCTTGTTGCCATTAGTAACCTGTTCTATATCACATGTAATATCAGTGACCAAAGCATACACGATAGTAGCATCCACTGAACACAGCTTGTTGTCAAAAGGAACCTGTTGTATATCACATGTAATATCAGTGACAGAAGTATACACTATAGTAGGATCCACTGAACACGGCTTGTTGCCATTAGTAACCTGTTTTATATCACATGTAATATCAGTGACAGAAGCTACATTATAGTAGCACCCACTGAACACGGCTTATTGTCATTAGTAACCTGTTCTATATCACATGTACTATCAGTGACAGAAGCATACACTATAGTAGCATCCACTGAACACAGCTTGTTGTCATTAGTAACCTGTTGTATATCACAAGCTGTGTTCAGTGGATGCTACTATAGTGTATGCTTCTGTCACTGATATTACATGTGATATAGAACAGGTTACTAATGACAATAAGCCGTGTTCAGTGGGTGCTACTATAATGTAGCTTCTGTCACTGATATTACATGTGATATAGAACTGATTACTAATGGCAACAAGCCGTGTTCAGTGGATGCTACTACAGTGTATGCTTCTGTCATTTATATTACATGTGATATAAAACAGGTTACTAATGGCAACAAGCTGTGTTCAGTGGATGCTACTATAGTGTGTCTTCTATCACTGATATTACATGTGATATAGAACAGGTTACTAATGACAACAAGCTGTGTTCAGTGGATGCTACTATAGTGTATGCTTCTGTCTCTCATATGACATGTGATATAGAACAGGTTACTAATGACAATAAGCCGTGTTCAGTGGGTGCTACTATAATGTAGCTTCTGTCACTGATATTACATGTGATATAGAACTGATTACTAATGGCAACAAGCTGTGTGCAGTGTATGCTACTATTGTGTATGCTTCTATCACTGATATTACATGTGATATACAAGAGGTTACTAATGGCAACAAGCTGTGTTCAGTGGATGCTACTATAGTGTATGCTTCTATCACTGATATTACATGTGATATAGAACAGGTTACTAATGACAACAAGCTGTGTTCAGTGGATGCTACTATAGTGTATGCTTCTATCACTGATATTACTTGTGATATACCACAGGTTACTAATGACAACAAGCCGTGTTCAGTGGGTGCTTCTGTAGTGTAGCTTCTGTCACTGATAGTACATGTGATATACAACAGGTTACTAATGGCAACAAGCTGTGTTCAGTGGATGCTACTATAGTGAATGCTTCTATCACTAATATTACTTGTGATATACAATGGGTTACTAATGACAACAAGTCGTGTTCAGTGGATGCTACTATAGTGTATACTTCTGTCTCTGATATTACATGTGATATAGAACAGGTTACTAATGACAACAAGCCGTGTTCAGTGGGTGCTACTATAACGTAGATTCTGTCACTGATATTCCATGTGATATAGAACTGATTACTAATGGCAAGAAGCCGTGTTCTGTGGATGCTACTATAGTGTATGCTTCTGTCACTGATATTACATGTGATATACAACAGGTTACTAATGACAACAAGCTGTGTTCATTGGATGCTACTACAGTGTATGTTTCACCACTGACATAGTATGTGATATTGAACAGGTTACTAATGGCAACAAGCTGTGTTCAGTGGATGCTACTACACTGTGTGCTTCTGTCACTGATATTACATGTGACATAGAACAGGTTACTAATGACAACAAGCCGTGTTCAGTGGATATTAATATAGTGTATGCTTCTGCCACTGATATTACATGTGATATAGAACAGGTTACTAATGGCAATAAGCCGTGTTCAGTGTATGCTACTACAGTGTATGCTTCTGCCACTGATATTACATGTGATATAGAACAGGTTACTAATGACAACAAGCCGTGTTCAGTGGATGCTACTATTGTGTATGCTACTATCACTGATATTACTTGGGATATACAACAGGTTACTAATGACAACAAGTCGTGTTCAGTGGATGCTACTATAGTGTATGCTTCTGTCTGATATTACATGTGATATAGAACAGGTTACTATTGACAACAAGCCGTGTTCAGTGGATGCTACTACAGTGTATGCTTCTGTCACTGATGTTACATGTGATATAGAATAGGTTACTAATGACAACAACAACCTAGAAGCACTAAAGCAAAAGGGACGAAGCACCCCAATACACCGCGTTCCAAATTATTATGCAAATGTTATTTTTCTTTAACACAATTTTTATTATAGGTTTTTCAAAGTTATACAAAAATAAACTAGACATTAAAATTGGAAATATTGAAATGTTTTTTTCCAAATTTATGAAATCGCAAAAAGCATAAAGATTTAAAGTTAATCTAATAGTCAGTATACACATACATGTATTAGAAACATACAGGGTACATAATAAGATAATCATAGTGTCGTTAATTAATAATGTAACCAGAGTTGAACTTCCATAAGTTTAATTTTTACTATTTTACACCTTTCCAATGTAAAAAAAAAAACAAAAACATACAGACAAACATAAAGTCCCTGCCCTAGGAGTTAGAATATACATAAGGACCCTAATACACTTTTATGAGGTCTTTCTATAAAGGAAGCTGTGAGCCATTAAAAGCAAGCCATTTAGACCATTTGTAAACAAATTCCTGTGTCTTATGTAGTCTTGTGGAAATTAAATGTTCCATTATACAATTGTACTGAACCTTGTGCAAGATTTCTACCTTAGACGGAATAGAAGCGCTTTTCCATCTCTGAGCAATACTTGTTCTCGCTACAGTTAGCACATGTACCTTAACTGTACTATTCTCAATGCCTATATCCTCTTTTTTCAAAGAAAGCAGTGCTACTTTTGGTCCCCAAGGAACCGGAAAACCGATTATGCTGGTTAACATCTCTACCCAAAACGGAGCGATGACATCACAACTCCACCAAATATGTAATAATGAGCCAACAGAAGCGTTGCATCGCAAACAGATATAGGACACCATAGGAAACATTTTGGATAGGCGGTATGGAGTCATGTACCATCTATAAAGCAATTTTCGAGAGGCTTCCAGATGATTTACACAGTGGGAAGACTTAGAACAGATTTTAAAAGCCGCCTCCCACTGTTCAATACTATATGTACCTCCCAACTCCAATTCCCATTTTTGTATAAAATTAAGGGTAGGCAAAGAAGATTCATCCTCATGAATTGCCTCATAGGCTTTAGATATTCCTTTAGTTATCAACTTGGGGTTATAAAAATATTTTTCATAATTAGAAGTGGGGGCATTGACTGTAAACTTAACAGTGGAAAGAAAATGTCTCAACTGAAAATATTTATAAAAATCCTTAGGGTTTAGATCATATTTAGAAGAGATTATAGAATAGGGTAACAATAAATTGTTATCGTATAATAATTCTAATGAACTAATACCTTTAGTAGTCCATTCTGAAAAATTTGAATTAGGTATGCAACGTTGCACCATAGCTAAGGAAACCATACTACGTCTAAGAGGAAGAATAGAGGCATTATCAGACACACCGTTCCAAATCTGAATAGATGCTTTAATTGTAGGGGATAATTTACCCAATATGTGTTCCCCCATCCTCACAGAGCCCAACACATCCTTTAAGTCTGAACTGTGTAATATATGCGCTTCTAACTCCACCCAGCGCTTATTTTTATCATATAACCACCAATGTTTTAATTGGTCCAGAATAGCCGCATTATAGTAAGCAACAATATTCGGATATCCCAGACCTCCTTTAGCTACAGACAAATGCAGTATTTTTGCTGCAACCCTTGGCTTCTTCCCATTCAAAATGAATCTTGTAAACACCATGCGAATACGTTTTAGAATAGATTTGGGAATTGGGATTGGGAGGTTTCGAAAGTAATACAACACTTTTGGGAGAAGTAGCATTTTAGAGGCTGCAATACGGCCCATCCAGGATAAAGGAAATCTAGAGTAGGATATGATGTCCTTATTCAAAACCTGCAGTAAAGTGTTATAGTTAACCGACATCAACTTACCACATGGGTAGGTAAGAGAAATCCCTAAATAAGTAATTGTTCCTTCAGCCCATTTATTTCAAAACTGTTTTTATTGATTTTTCTCCAAAAATACATACAAAGATATGTCATTCAAAACGATAGCATGTCATACAAAAAATTCACATCTATCAGGAATCATATTTGGATTTTCGGCATTGCAGGCAATAAGTGTAATAACATAGTTTGAGCAGTGTAAATTCCATTAAGAATGTGGAGCACATATTGATTTACATATCTTTTGACCAACAAGAAGGGAGGGGAAAGGGGAGGCAGGGGGGGAGCAGGTCAGGGATATGGAAGGAGGGAGGGATAAAATTGAGAAGGGGATGGGGGGGGCTGGACTGGTGTTGAATTCAACTAACATTGATGTCATTTATGATATTGGTGAAGACAAAGTATACTAACCCCGTTGTGTATGATATAGAAACTGCCATATTACAATTACTCTTACCAAATTCAAAGTTGCCCGGGCCTTCCATGGTCCCCATATTTTAAGATACTTCTTTCTAGTTAGCAGTTCCCAATGTGCTAATTCCTCTAGTCTTTCTAACTCCGACGCCTTGTTCACCCAATGACTCAACTGTGGGGGTTCTGTTGATCTCCAACAACTCGGTATTAATAGCTTAGCTGCTGTAAGCAACAAGGTTGGAAGATAATGCTTCTTGGGGGTAAGAGTGGGTGTCGGTTTCCACAATAGGATTAACTCAGGTGTTAAGTGCAAGTTTGTAGAGCATATGTTATTAATTTTCTGCTCAACTTGCTGCCAAAAAGGCACAATAAGGGGGCAGGACCACCAAATGTGTGGATAAGTACCCCTTGAAGTGTTCCACCTCCAACACAGGTCCGTAACCTCTTGATCAATAGCGTGTAAGACCACAGGCGTCTTATACCACCTAGTTAACAGTTTGTAGGAGCTTTCCTGTATTCTAGTACACCTAGAGAAACCTAATGCGTTAGACAGTATGAATCTAATTTCGGGTTCGGTCAATGATATGTGGAGGTCAGTCTACCACTTTTCCATATAGCTTGGTTTTGATGGGCAGGTCAGTGAGATCAGATTATTATATGAGGTAGATAGAAACTTACGCTGGGGTATAGAGCTCATGAGCATCTTATCTAACCAATTCTGAGGAGAGGTTTGGGTTGGCAAGGAGCTAAGCATAGCCGTGCAACATTTCATGAAAGTGTGTTTAAAGAGGAAATCACGAGACTTTATTCCTAATTTATCAAATACCGTGGAAACACTTCTCTGCGGAGTATCAGTCATCAGGATCGAAACTTTGATGTGGTGTGGAATGTCCCACGGATCTGGCATTAGTGTAGAATCCCGATGTACATAGCAAGGCACTAAACATAGAGGCATACTTGGTGAAGGCATCCTGAGTAAGCTCAATCTATTATGTATGTCTTGCCACACCAGGATGGTTCCCTTTAAAAGAATGCTAGAGTATTGGTCAAGGTGTGAACTTTTAGCGAGACTCCACAGCGCCCTCTGTTCCCAGCTAAGCATGAGAGTATTTTCTAATTCCGTATAAAGAGAAGTCTGAGAGGGATGTTGCAGCCCAGCCCATCTGTTCAAGTGATTAGTAATATAATATGTGTGTATGTCGGATAGTCCCATGCCTCCCATTTTAACCGAGTTAATCAGTTGTATGTGTCTCTGTCTTGGTCTGTTCTTGTTCCATAGAAAGTTCGAGAAGATACGCTTTAGGGAGAGAGAGAATGATTTTGGTAGCCACAGTGGTAATGTCTGAATCAGGTATAAAAAATTGTAGACTATAAAAGTCTTTAGGAAATTTTTCCGCCCCATCCATGACATAAACGGTAGCTTCAAGCAATTGAGTTGACGTTTAATAGCCGCTACTAGAGGTATATAGTTGAGGGTATACAATTGTGATGGGCAATTAGAGATGGTAATGCCTAAGTACGAGATCGATGTAGAAATCCAGCGAAACTGAGACGTTCCCGTCATCGCAGCAACTACCTGTCGAGGCACAGAGACATTAAGGATCTCAGATTTACTATAGTTAATTTTAAAATTAGATATTGCACCAAATTCTGTAAAAGCTTGTGTTATGTTCCGAAGGGAGACAGACGGCTTAGTCACCAACAGCAGCAGATCATCCGCAAACGCAGCCGTTTTATGTGTGAACTGACCTATCTTCAGGCCGGCTATATTATCATCTTGGCGGATCCTTTGTATCAAGGTCTCCATCACCATCACAAACAGTGTAGGCGATAGAGGGCATCCTTGCCTAGTACCATTTGAAATTTGAAAGGAATCCGACAATATGGCATTCACTCTAACTTTAGCACTCGGATTATGATAGAGTGTCAATATAGCTTGTATGAATTCAATAGGGATCCCAAATTTTGACAAGGTAGCTACCATACATTGCCAGCTCACCCTGTCAAAAGCCTTTTCGGCATCTGTGCTAAGGAGTACCATTGGGGTGTGTGTCGAGCGAGCGTGTTGAACTAACCTAACTACTCTTGTTGTATTATCCTTACCCTGACGACCTCCCACAAATCCTGTTTGTTCTGGGCCAATGAGTTTGGGCAGAAGCTTCCCCAATCTAGTCGCCAAAGCTTTCGCCCACCATTTAAGATCTGTGTTTAGCAAAGATATGGGTCTATAGCTACCACATAGTGCTGGATCCTTCCCGTCCTTTGGCAGGACTGTGATGTGAGCTTTCAAAGATTGGCGAGTCAATTGAGCTCCCCCCATCAGTGAGTTACACATAGATGTGAAATGGGGCAACAGAATACCGCTAAATGTCTTATAGTACTGAATCGTATAGCCATCTGGGCTAGGACTTTTCCCAGATGGTATTGTTTTAAGAATTTTATGAAGTTCTTCCGTGGTGAAGGGTGCAGTAAGCGCTAGTTGATCTTCCTGTGTGAGTTGAGGTAAGCTAAGTTTATCCAGAAACTCCCTAGTGCTATCCCCTAGGTTACCCTGCGGACTATCGCTGCTATTAAGATTATATAGCCCATGGTAGAAATGGGTAAAGGCCTGTGCTATTTCCTTCGATTCAGTAGCTCTAACACCTGAAGAAGTCAGGATCTCAGAGATAAAAGATTTCTCATGTTGTTGTTTAAGCAGTGCAGCCATGATTCTGTTGCCCCTTTCCCCATGCGCATAATGTTTAAATTTGGTATAGTGAAAAGTTTTAGTGGTTTTTATATTCAAAACATTTTTAACCTCTTCCCTTAGTTCCCCAAGCTCAATCTGTTCTGCAGCTGCTTTCGTTCGTTTGTGAATAGTCTCAAGCGTAGATATTCTCGAGAACAGATCGTTCAGTCTTGCTGACGGTTGCTTTTTGATATGTGAGCATAGTGATATCAGTTCTCCCCGTATTACTACTTTATGTGCTTCCCATCTAATAGTATCCGATAAATCCGGAGAGGAATTTATATCAAAATACTTCTGAATATTATCCTGTATCGCAGAGGAGTGTTTAGGGTCACTCAAAACCGTATTGTTCAACCTCCACAGTCTGTCTCCCCTCGGAACACTATTTAGCTTCATAGACACAAACACCGGTGCGTGATCAGAAAGGAGAAGGTTTCCTATTCCTGCCGACAGAACCATCGGGAGGAGACTATCCGACAACAGAACATAGTCTAATCTAGTATATACATTATGTGCTGCAGAATAATAAGAGAAATCCTTTGTGGTGGGATATAGAAGTCTCCACGCGTCAGTGACCTGTAGGTTTCTAAGTACCCTGTGGAGTCTCGCTCTAGCTCGATGGGATATTTTATCCTTCCTGGTGGAGTCAATAATGGGGTTAAGTGGAATGTTAAAGTCCCCGCCTATTATTCTAACCCTTCCGCAAACAACTTAAAATTCTCTAAGGTCTGAATAATCCACGATATTTGATCCGTATTGGGAGCATATAAGTTGGCTATAGAAAATAAATCTGTACCAATGTGAGCTTTGATAAAAAGAAATCGACCTTCAGGGTCTTTCTGCATTGACAGTAATTTAAAAGGCAAATGTTTCCGTATCAAAATACTCACTCCTCTGCTAGCAGTAGAGTAGGTGCTATGAAAGGCATTGGAGAAGATAGCCCTAGATAGCTCCAGAGTTTTATTATGTTTGTGATGAGTTTCCTGGAGAAGGGCTATATCAGTATTATCTTTTTTCAATTGTTGGGCAATCTGGTATCGTTTGCGTGGAGTATTCAGACCCCGTACATTATACGATGTTATCTTAATATCAGACATGGTAAAAGACCGTATACTTCAGCAAATATGTCATCACCGTTTTCAGGACACCAGTAGGAGGGGGAGGTTGTAATACAGGAAAGAGTGAAATCAATGTAAAGGTATGTACTGCCCCAGTGTATAGAGCATGTACCTGGGGAGGGGGGGAGTTAACTGTTAACAACAGTTGTGTAGTTGGCATAACCCGCATGCCAGCCAAAACCCAAGTAAGAACAGTGTGAAACAATAAGAAGCAATAGGATAGGATCGCCCACAATAGCCACAATAGAGTCACTTTAAAGTATACTCTATATCTTGATCTTCTCCAGTGACAGTGACTTGCTCCTACTCACGGTTCCAATTCGAAAGTAGAGGTGGCGTCCGTCAACCCGAATACTGGAGCCGTGTGGAGAACAGTCCCCGCAATATTGGCAATGCATTTCAATTTTCCATCGCTCCAGATCTTAGCGCCGGTCTTTTATTCTTAGGCGATTTCAGTTTCCCCACCACTTTCCACGGCAGAAGTTCCAGCAATGGAGGTAATTTCAGCTCTGGAGGTACCATCATCCATGGCGAGATTTCCATAGGCGGTATACCCAGGGTTTCCCACGCATGGGCCAGATCTTCGTGCTTCCTGATGGTGATTTGGCGGCCATCTTTTTGTATCGCTAGGCCAAACGGATATAGCCAGCCAAAAGGCGTCTTGGTGGAGCGCAGCACATCAAGGAGAGGTCGGAAAACTTCCCGCTTTTGTAGTGTGGAGGATGCTATATCTTGATAGAGGTATATTGTTGTTCCTTCAAATTCAATTGTACCTTTCATCCGTGCAGCCTTTAGAATCTCCGCTGTGTCGGTGTAGCTCAGTAGACCACATATAATGTCGCGTGGGGGGTCATTAGAGTGAGGTTTTGGGCGGAGTGCTCTATGGACGCATTCAATCCGAACTGTATCATGGCTGTTCACTCCCAGAACTGAAGAGAATATGTCATGAGCAAGTTTGCCCAGAGTCTCATGTGCGTATGACTCAGGTACACCCCGCAGTCTGATGTTCTTCCTCCGACTCCTATTTTCCTGGTCTTCTGTCCGCATAAATATCTCATTCAATTGGTCTTGTTGTGAATGTAGAATGTCCCGCACTTTTTCATGATAAACTCTCATGTCTGTCTGTACCGATTCAAGCGTCTCCACCCGTGTTCCTATCTGACGTAAATCAGTGCTTATCTCTGACCGTTCTTTAGTAATAGGAGTCAAGGCTTTGTATAAGATCCTCTTCATGAACCCCCGTGACACTGGTGCTGAACCATAAGTGTCTCCCGACTCGGATTTCTCACCTCCACTATCCTCTTCTGAGTCATCATCTTGGCTCTGTGGAGCAGCATGCGCGGCGGCCATCTTAGATTTCCGGGCCGGCGATTCTTCATGCCTTTTGTGGAGAAATGTCTGCTTGCGCTTTCCCCGGTTTGGGTGTGCCAGTGTGGTCTTTAAGTTTTTCCTTTGCCGGTTTAACCATTTTCTAACGGTGTGGGTCAATATAGCTCGGGTTTTGGCTGGTATCAGTGAGGAGCTCTAGTCTCAAGCTGCCATCACGCTGCACGGCTACGCTCCGCCCCCTTCAGCCCATTTAAAGGGAAATTCCTTTTGTAATTGCAACTGTGTATATTTTGGAATGCCCATGTTTAAAATTAAAGATTTTGATGTATTGATTTTATAATAACTGATCTCCCCAAATTCCTGGATGAGTCGGAGTATATAAGGCAAAGTGTCTCCAGGAGAGGACAAACACAATATAACGTCATCCGCAAAGAGACCTATACGATGTTCAATGTGTCCTATGGAGACTCCTCTAATACGGGATGATATTTTGACCGCCGCAGCAAAGGGCTCCATCACCAATGTAAATAAATTTCAGAGGGAAATGCTTCATTTTTAATTGCCTCATTAAAAGTTTTAACCATATAGGGGGCTAAGATCGTTTTATAAAGTTTAAAATATTCACCAGTTAGCCCAACAGGCCCAGGGGATTTATGGGCTTTAAGTGACATTATAGCTTTAAGAATCTCTCCCTCCGTTATAGGTATAGAGAGGCTTTGTAATTGGGTCTGAGAAATAGAAGGGAGATCTATTTGAGCTAAAAAAAACTTTTAATATTATCTACTCCAGATTATCTTTTTTCGTTTATTAATGCTTTGAATAGCAATTCTCTTAATATCAAACTTACTTATAAATGGAGCCACTCAAATATTGATTTTTTGGATATTTTGATTAAAAAAGATACTGATGGTCTATTGCAGACGGACCTTTATCGTAAGGAGACATCGACCAATTCGCTATTGCATGCCACTTCCTCACACCCTCGACATACCATTGATGCGATCCCAGTAGGCCAATTTTTACGCGTTAAGAAGATTTGCTCTAGTGAAGATGACCTCAAGTCTTGTTTTGATGAATTGGGAGACAGGTTCACTCAGAGAGGTTATAGTCAACGTTGTATACGTAAAGCCCGTCATCGAGCATCAGAAGTGAGTCGACAACAACTACTTCAGGTCACTCCAAAGCACCGTAAACAATCAAAGGTGAGATTTGTTACCACTTTCAACTCACGTTGGGTTGAGATGCGCAACATTTTGAATAAATTTTGGCCCATTTTGATGACCGACTCTATTTTACAGAGGGTACTTCCACACTACCCTGCCATGGTGCCACGCAGAGCTCCCAATCTGCGTGATGCCATGGTACATAGCTATCTCTCACCCACCAAGCCTGGTAAGGTTTTTGGTACAAAGGGACCCAAATGGGGCTGCAAACCGTGTGGTGACTGTATCAGTTGTCCCAATGTCGAGCGGTCAAACAATTTTGTGGACTCTAGTGGCACCAATAATTTCAAAATCTGTTGGCCCATATCTTGTAATACCAAAGGGGTCATTTATTACGCAACTTGTCCGTGTCCCAAGATATACATAGGCATGACCACCCGTGAGTTGCGTTTGCGAGTTAGAGAGCATGTCAGGGATATCGAAAATGTGAAAAACGCAGATGACGTTGAACAACTTAAAACAATCCCCAGACACTTCCGCCTCCACCATGCTTGTAACTCTAGAATGTTGAAGGTGAGGGGCATTGACCATATTAATCTTGATATGCGTGGAGGTGATCTTAAAAAACGTTTACTACAGAGGGAGTGCAAGTGGATTTGGAGGCTCCAAACCTTGCACCCCAAGGGTCTCAATGAGACCACGGGGTTCTCATCATTTCTCTGATTGCCAGTAATTTTAGTGGTGTTGAATTCTTTTATTAGTGTGATTTCATATATATATACATTTCTTGTGTTTTTGTGATTTTAACATTTTTTATTTGTATTCTACATAATTAGATCTTTAATTTGAGAGTTTTCTCATTATATCCGGATTTCCTGCTTGTCCACTTTTCTTGGGGTGCTTTACCTTGAATCATCATTCGCCTTGCCTTTTATTGTGTCCATCGATTACGTTATTGTAACCATTTTAATTTTGGATGCTTTTCAACATAATAAATATTGATATATTGTGTTTTACTATATTTTATTTTCACACACATTGTTGTTATGATCATATACTCATTTGCACAAACACTTCACTTTATCTCACTTCATTCATTTTATCTAATTAATACTTCATATTTATTTATTTATTTATTATTTTTCACCATAATTCTACACATTCACATATATATTTCTTTATTTTCATCATCACATTTACATGGCCCCATATGTTGGTTTCTTTCATGTCGATAGAGCTGTCTGTCACTCTTATACCGATTCTTCACTCACACTTTTCTTTTTCATTACATCAAATACTTTTTCTGTTTTCCACATGTCATTATGGCATGCATATTCATACAGATTCTTGTTGCGGGATTTTGATGTGCTCCACGTAACTTATTTTTATGCTATGCACATACACATCTTTGTTCACAATTGTTCACAAATTCATGTTACCATATTAAGTATGTGTTTTGCAAGGTTCCATTGATGATTCCGGCTAAATTAATAAATACTATTTCATGTTTTACATACCAGCCAATATATCCCTTTGCTGTATCCTGGGTTACCCCCTCCTCGCTGTGTCGCTCCTTTGATTGGTGGACGAGTGACGGGCCTCCGTTCCGTCGCTGGTGACGTGTCGGATCTCGGACTCACGTGACCGTGTCTGCTGACGCGGTGACGCGTTTCCGGTTCCGGCCCCTCATGAGCGCCGTTTCCGGTGGAGCGGCCATCTTGCTTCACCTCGAGGCAGCGACCTGTAATTATACAGTGAGATATGTACACCTTTCATTTTTCGGGATCCCTTATTTCGGATACTTTATTACTATTGGCTGGTTCCCCCTATTTAAAGTGGCATGTGCATTGTCCAGCACTACCCCCAGACGAAGGCATTAGCGCCGAAACGCGCGTTGGGGTGGACATCTTGCTGTGCATCTAAGTCCTGGACTTACCATGGGTATGTTTAACTATCGCAACTTGTCCTTATACTGTTTCATTTATTAGCAATGTTTATTTTCTGCCATCTTCATATATACCTGTTAACTTCATTATTTCATATGGCATATGTCCATTTTATGTTGCTTTAAATTGTGTTGGGCAGGATTTAACTTGTTAATGCTTACAGTGATAGTGTGTACAACCAGGCATTTTTTCATGCATTCATACTTATACTATTTATTTACTTCATGAGTTGCATGGCTTTATGTCCTTTTAACCTGTCGGTTTATGGATTCGTTTTTTATCTTAGCATCTTCTTTTTTAGGTTATATATTTATGCGTTGGATGCTTGTGTGGGTACACGCCCCAGGATCTAGCTCACATCTGACTTTTTTGCTTGCTGACAGCCGCAGTTTACCTCTTTTGGGCTGTTCAGATCCATGCTGTGCTTTTCGGTTATCTTAATATTATCTAGTTGAGGCTGCACAGTAAGAGGGTCATTTCTTAAATTATAAAGTGATTCATAATATTCTGCCAAAGTGTTAGCTATCCCCTTGGGATCCATTATACGGTTTTTCCCTGCATTATACATAAAGGGGATTCGAGATTTTACATCCCTTGTTTTGTTGCCTAGCCAATAATGCCCCAGCTTTATTACCACTCCAATAGAATGTCATTTTTAATTTTCGTAAGGCCAAGTCATATTTATAAATATTCAGCTCATGTAATTGATGAGTAAGCTCTGAAATTTCGGTTGCCTGTTCTACTGAGTAAGAATTTTTATTTAATCTATGTAAAGTGCTTAGCCTAAGAAGTAGCTGACTTTCAGTATTTTTTGTCGATTTTTTAATATGTGAGGCTATTTTGATAAAGTGGCCTCTAATAGTTGCCTTATGGGCACACCACACAGTAGTATCTTTGACTTGACCATTATTATTATAAAGGAAGTATTCTTCTAACTGAGATCTAGATTGAAAGGCATATTTAGGATGACTGAGGACAAAATTATTTAGTCTCCATACAGAGTCCTGCGGCCGAGTAAACTGCTCTTGTATAGACAGTGATATTGGGGCATGGTCGGACCAATCTAAACATCCTATCGAGACAGAGTGGATATGGTCTAAAAGATCCCTATTTATAAGAAAAAAGTCAATCCTCGTGTATATTTTATGAGGATTCGAAAAAAAAGGTGTAGTCACGGTCACTATAGTGATGCACTCTCCAAATGTCAAAAAGGCCATGTTTGTGTAATAAAGAAAAAGCCGACGTAGGTTTCTTACATTTTACAGTAGATGTTGAATCCATAGTAGGCCATAATGTCAAATTAAAGTCACCCACTAGTATCATTGAGCCCTTTTTGTATTGATTTGCTAATTTAATCATCTTTCGCAGAAACCTTTCTTGTTTACAATTAGGGGCATATACCGATAGGATAGTGTACTGAATATTGTTCAGAAGACAATTTAACAAAACGTAACGACCATTTTCATCCACAATTTCATTTTGCAAATAAATTGCAACAGAGTCCCTTATTGCTATAGAGACCCCATATTTCTTGCCTACCGCTGGTGCTGAAAATATATGTGGAAATTTTTTATGTTTAAGTCTGCAGGCGTCTTCTTTATTAAGGTGTGTTTCTTGAATACATAACACATCCGCTTGAGAAAGTGAGGCCTCAGACCATAATTTTGAACGTTGAAATGGGGAATTTAACCCCTTAACATTATGTGAAACAATTTTGAAAACCATTCCTAGCAAAGAAGGGTTGTTTACCCCTTGTTAAGCACCTAGCTCTTAAAGAAGGAGAAATCTCCACAGCAGACCCAGTTCTAATTTCGTATACAATGTTTACACATTTCCAAGAAATAAGATAGAATATTATCCATGAACAGAAGGACCACATACCACAACATAACAGAGAAAAAAAAAATAACAAAATAAGAGAAAAAATAAATAAATAATAAACGGGGTTCTTGGCGTTCCCACACCAAGAGTCCCTACATATAGGGTTACGTTCTAAAGCGGGGTCCAAGTATAACATACCTGGAAAGAAAAAATATATAATATGGCATTCATGGCTTTTAGCTTCGTGCCTTTATACAGATTTATACAGATCTAAAATAGATGAGCTGAAACACCCTTTTCCGTACAGACATCTACAAATATGATTCAGAATGATTCAGAATAAGCAACATTGGTTCAAGGAGTCATCTTGACATTACGATCTACAGTGTCCCACTCCTTAGGTAAAGTAAGAAGAGCCGACCCAGTTCTTTTAGGAGAAGATCCGGGGCTGCTCATTAACCCCTATTCTTGACATAGACGCTCAGCATCCCTTGGAGATGTAGCCACAATTTTTGTTCCGTTTTTTGAAATGACAAGTTTAACCGGAAATCCCCATTTGTACGATATACCTTGATCTAGTAGAATCTTAGTACTGTGAACAAATGCTCTCCTCTTAGCCAAGGTAGCTGCAGATAGATCCGCAAATATAGAAATCAGATGGAATTTTGCAGGCAGGGTAGGTTCAGAGCGTGATGCTTCCACCAACTTTTCTTTAATATGGAAAAAGTGAATACGTACTATGACATCCCTCGGAACTGTGGCAGGCAAGCTTTTAGGCTTTGGTAAGCGATGAGCTCTATCAATGGTTAAATCAGTGGGAGAGGCAAGCGGTAGTAAATTTTTAAAGAAATCCACCATAAATTCTACCAACTGATCTGCCTTAATTTGCTCAGAAATACCTCTGAACCTCAGGTTGTTCCCCCTGGAACGATCCTCGATATCAGCAAGTTTTGCTTTAACAAATTCAAGTTCCTTTTCCATAGCAGTAGATGCATCCACAAGATCATTATGGGCTGTAGTAAGCTCAGACATTTTATACTCTATATGGGAAGTCCGTTCTCCTATTGAAGTGACCTCAGTTTGAAGTTTCCCCATAGCTTTAAATAGATCAGTGTGCAGTGATTTATGCAGATCTGCCAATAAATTTTCCATAGTGGCTACAGTGACAAGATCATCTGAACCAGGGTCTGTATTATACTGTATTGGGGAGGAAGGAGAGCTTGAACTATCATCCCCCATAGTTATAGGCAAAGCAGAGACAGAGGATACCTGAGCACATGAGCGACCATGTGCGACAGCAGTAGCAGCAGCAGTCCCACACTTCGTCTCAGCCAACAATCCTGGACGTGCAGGGGGGCCCAAAGTCGGACTCCGAGCCGGGTCCAATAAGGCTTCAGGTAAGAGGGGATCCCCCTCTGCTTGTACAGTCCTCCGGTACCTTTGAAAAGGTGATTTATCTTCCTGTCCTCGGGTCTTAGTGTCATCTTGGAGTGAATCTGAAGCTGGAAAGAAGCTTGTGAGCTTCAGAGGGCTCTTTCTTTTCAGACCTCTCACCATGCTGTCTCTCTCCCCCTCTGGTTGTCTGATAGCAGGAAAAGGACTAAAGCAATGCAGAGATCTGCAAGATCTGTAAGGCTAACGAGCCGGGGGGTGCTGCTTAGTATGCCGTTCAGCAGGAGCTCAGACCTCACATGTCGACCTCATGCACTGAGAGCCACACCCCCTGCAATGTTATTTTTCAATGATTTTCCTAAATAGTCGATGCAAATGACAGTCAGTATAATCTTCAAGCCATCAACCGTTGGAGTATAATGCAAATTTTATTGAACAAATCTCCTAATGATAAGTTTTTTTTCTAGAAGTAAAAAACTCAAAATGCACTGTTTCAAATTATTATGCACAACAGAGATCAAAACATTTTAAAAGTTGTAAAGAGAACTAAAATGGTCATTTTTGAATTTGCAGCATCAGGAGGTCCTATTTACAGAAATCAAAAGCTCTTTCAATCAAAAAATACTTAACAGGCCAAGTTACATGTTTACATAGGACCCCTTCTTTGAGATCACCTTCACAATTCTTGCATCCATTGAATTTGTGAGTATTTGGGCAGTTTCTGCTTGTACATCTTTGCAGGATGTCAGAATAGCCTCCCAGAGCTTCTGTTTTGATGTGAACTGCCTCCCACCCTCCTAGATATTTTGGTTGGGGATGCTCCAAAGGTTCTCAATAGGGTTGAGGTCAGGGGAACATGGGGGCCACACCATGAGTTTCTCTCCTTTTATGCCCATAGCAGCCAATGACACAGAGGTATTCTTTGCAGCATGAGATGGTCCATTGTCATGCATGAAGATAATTTTGCTACGGAAGGCACGGTTCTTTTTGTACCACGGAAGAAAGTGGTCAGTCATAAACTCTACGTACTTTGCAGAGGTCATTTTCACACTGTCAGGGACCCTAAAGGGGCCTACTGGCACTCTCCCCATTATTCCAGCCCAAAACATGACTCCGCCCCCTCCTTGCTGATGTCGCAGCCTTTTTGGGACATGGTGGCCATTCACCAACCATCCAAAATAGTCTTCATGTATTTCTGAGCCCACTGCAAGCGTTTCTGCTTGTGAGCAATGTTTAGGGGTGTCCGAATAATAGCTTTATGCACACTTGCAAACCTCTGGAGGATCCTACACCTTGAGGTTTGCGGGACTCCAGAGGCACCAGCGGCTTCAAATACCTGTTTGCTGCTTTGCAATAGCATTTTAGCAGCTGCTCTCCTAATCCTATTAATTTGTATGGCAGAAACCTTCCTCATTATGCCTTTATCTGAACGAATCCGTCTGTGCTCTGAATCAGCCACAAATGTTTTCACATACGATGATCATGCTTACGTTTTCTTGAAATATCCAATGTTTTCATACCTTGTCCAAGGTATTGTAATATTTCACGCTTTTCGGCAGCAGAGAGATCCTTTTTCTTTTCCATATTGCTTGAAACCTGTGGCCTGCTTAATAATGTGGAACGTCCTTCTTAAGTAGGTTTCCTTTGATTGGGCACACCTGGCAAACTAATTATCACAGGTGTCTGAGATTGATTGCAATGATCCAAAGAGCCCTAAGAAACAATACCATCCATGAGTTTAATTGAAAAACTAATAATTAAATGTTTATGACACTTAAATCCAATGTGCATAATAATTTGGAACACGGTGTAGTGCCCCACATCCCCACTCTAGATAGTGCCCCCACTCTAGATAATGCCACTCAGTCTTTGTAGAAATAAAAATAATAATTACATACCCTGATCCCGTTCCCGCATGGTCTAGTGGCAATGCAGATCTGCTCTCTTCTGAGCAGGTCTGCTGGAGCTGAACAAGCGGCGCATCGTTCAAAGGCGCTGATTGGCAGGGCAGAATCGACGCTACCGTCGTTGAAAGGCGCTGATTGATAGGTTATTTTGCCCCGCCAATCCGCATTATTGTAAGGCACATTATTCTAATGCGCTGAAAGGTCGGACACGGAACCTGCCCGGCTATCCAGCGCTAATGCATGTATTTGTACCTGCGTGCTATAGACGCAGGTACAATTACTGCAAGAGGGGGTCATTGTCGCTTATCACTGAGGCCCCCTCCGGTGCTAGCGACGCCCCCGGGCATGAGAGGGCCTATGTTGCCCGACTTATACTTGTCAGAGGCTCGGCGGCACGGGCCCCGTAGTAGAGTCGCTGCCGCTGTAGCAGCCGTAACGGCTGCTGGCGGTGCCACCATGCATATGGGGGGGCATGTCGGCTGATGGCACGGGCCCCCTCAAGCCGCGGGCCCCCCAGCAGTCGCTACGGCTACCATTGTAGTTATGCCACTGATGAACAGTGTTGTCAGGGTCTTCCCCAGAGCGAAGTCCCGGGCAGAGTGCTAGTATAGGCTCTGCTCCGGGACTCTGGAATCCCCTGTCATCGCTGTCCACATATGGACAGCAATGTCTCGGGCTTCCCCAGATCTGGACAGTGATGTCAGGAGCACAGCTGGAGTCCCAGTAGGAGTGCTACTAGTGCTCTGCCTGGGACTCCAGCTCTGGGATCGCCCCTGACATCTCGGTCCATATATGAACAGTGGTGTCAAGAGCAGAGCTGGAATCCCAGGTAGAGTGCTAGAAGCGGCTCTGCTCCAGGACTCCAGCTCTGGGCAAGCCCCTGAAATCACTGTCCATATATGGACACAGATGTCAGTGACTTCCCCAGAGTTCCGGAGCAGCGCCTATACTAGTGCTCTGCTCTGGGACAACGGCTCTGTGAATGCCCCTGACCTCACATTCCGGTCCAGGAGGATCCCCTGACATCACTGTGTATGGACAGTGACATCAGGGGCTCATCCAGCAGAGGAATCCCTGGCCAAAGCGTCGGCAACACTCTGGCTGGGGATTCCACTCCTAGAGGGAGCCCCAATGGAGCTATCTACTGGGGGGGGGGAGGTGGCACTATCTACAAGCAGTGTGTGTGGCAGAATCTACAGAGGGCACTGTGGCATTAGCTACGGGTGGGTGGCAGTATATCTACAGAGGGCACTGTGGCAGTATCTACAGAGGGCACTGTGGCAGTATCTACAGAGGGCTCTGTGGCACTATCTAAAAAGGGACTGCCCAATCTTGACATTTGTGTGTCTGCCAAACGCTGCCAACTGAGCCGCTGGACTGCGTTTAGCAACACTTAAACTGGATTGTTGAAATAAGCACGTGGAGAAATCTCGCAAATTTCCATTAAGTCTAAACCTAGCGCTATTATTTTAGTAATGTATTGTAATAGTAATTTTGTATTGTTATAGTAGTTCAAATAACTAATTGATTAACAATTTTGTAATGTATCAAATTTGAACGTAATGCGGCCCGTTAACTTCACATTTTTTCTATTTCTGGCCCACTTACCCAGCCGTGTTTGAGACCCCTGCTCTAGGCTTAGTATCAAAGTTTTTATGTTAAAGGGAAAGTGTCATGATTTTTTTAAATTATATGGCTTTTAATATAATTTAAATAAAAATGTTATTTATTTTTGTCACTTTCTACTTTTTAATGTATTAAAAGTTTTACTTCTCTATGGGGCTGCCATTTTTTTTTATCTCTGTATGTGTCGATTAACGACACATACAGAGATGGAATACGGCAGCACAATGCATAGGATCCCATGAACGGCAGCCGTTCATTGCTTCTGCTATCTGGCTCTGTACTGCGCAGATGCAGGTCAGAGTCACACAGCAGAGAAGCCGGTTTGTAGATAGATGGGCGCCATTATGAAGACCATCTGCACTGCAGGTAAGGTGTGTGTCTCTGTCTGTCCCTCTCTCTCTCACAGGCCCCCGCCCCCCCGTCGCTAGATGTACTGTCTGTGTGGACAGTGTGCGGAGCTAAACTTGTCTGACGTAGTAGAGCGAAGTGTGTGTGTCTGTATGTAGCTGTACTGAGTGTGTGTGTCTGTATGTAGCAGTGCTGATTGTGTGTATGTATGTATGTAGCAGTGCTGAGTGTGTGCATCTGTGTAGCAGAGCTGAGTGTGTCTGTGTAGCAGTGCTGATTGTGTGTAGCAGTGCTGAGAGTGTGTCTGTATGTAGCAGTGCTGAGTGTGTGTCTGTGTAGCAGTGTTGTGTGTGTGTATGTATTTATGTAGCAGTGCTGAGTGTATGTCTGTGTAGTAGAGCTGAGTGTGTGTGAGTCTGTAGCAGTGCTGAATGTTTGTGTAGCAGTGCTGAGAGTGTGTCTGTATGTAGCAGTGCTGAGTGTGTGTCTGTGTAGCAGAGCTGATTGTTTGTTTGTTTGTATGTATGTATGTAGCAGTGCTGAGTGTGTGTGTATGTAGCAGAGCGGAGTATGCACGGGCGCCGCTGATACTTTATAGCTGCGAATTAGCGGCGAACTCACACACACACACACACACCAAGCATGAAAAATCAAATGTAATCAAGCATTTTTTTATGCGGTTTTTGGCACGTAAAATGCGCAAAAAAAACTGGCAAATACACGCCGTGTGAACCGGTCAACTGAAAAGTCATTCACTTCACTTTCATCGTTCTAAGGGTATGTTCACACGCAGTAAACGTCTCGAAAAACGACTGAAAAATCGGAAACAGAACGCCTACAGACATCTGCCCATTGGTTTCAATGGGAAATACGGCATTCTGATCCGACGGGGGGGGGGGGGGGTTTACGTGGCCGTTTTCCAAAAACTGCACGTAAAAAGTCGCCCGCCAAAAATAAGTTTTTGGAGACGTTTTTCATTGACTCTATAGATAAACAGCTCCAAAAACGGCCGTAAAAAAGTGCCGCCAAAAATGCGAGTTTGATTAAAAAATGGCTGAAAATCAGGAGCTATTTTCCCTTTGTTTAGTAAGCGTGTGAACACACCCTTAGCCTTTTGGTGTGTCCTATAGCTTCTGCCATTTGCAGAATCACACCCAAAATGACAGCCGGACACTGCTTAGCAATTTGAAGACACCTTTTCCTGGCTTGTAGGAGGGGGGGGGGGTGAGGTTCCCTCCCACATTTACGACAGCTGTGAGTCCGGTTGCTTTGCCTTATTCACCTTGCTGTAAGTCTGGGAAGTGCTCCCTCTGGTGGCCAAAATAGGAAAACATGTCAAATTATTATTTAATTTTTAATACTTTCAACCATGTGGAAGAAAGAAAAAATACAGCAAAATACGTAAAAAATATAATAGAAATAAATAACTTACTTAAAAAAAAGGTTTTATTCCCGACACATTCCCTTTAAACATTTTTCTTTAGACTTTTCTTTTAGATTTTTGCATTTTTCATTATCTGTATTTAAAAATAATTAAAATATCTTGCACTTTTCCCTCTGCTAACATAGGATCCAGCATTCATATTAGACTGATCCTTCCTGTTCTGTAGAGATCACTTCTCAGCAGTCATCTCATTATTATCACATGCAGAATTAGGCCTCGTTTACACGAACGTATTATACGCGCGTGCGACGCGCGTGCTTTGCACGCATGTCGTACGCACCTATATTAGTCAATGGGGCTGTTTAGACGATGCGTGAATTGCGCTCATTGCGTGTGCGCAGAAAAAAACTCACGACATGTTCTATAATCGTGCGTTTTTCGCGCACTCACGCACCCATTGAAGTCAATGGGTGCGTGAAAACCACGCATGCCGCACGGAAGCACTTCCGTGCGAACTGCGTGATTCGCGCAAGAGCTGTCAAACTCCTGAATGTAAACAGAAAAGCACCACGTGCTTTTCTGTTTACAAACATCCAAACGGAGTGTCAAATTCGAGATGAGCGCCCCGAACTTCACCGGGTTCGGCCAAACTCGTTTTGACCGAAACCGGTAAAAAATGTTCGGGTACGCCACGTCAGGAGACAGTCACTGTCCACGGTGCTGAAAGCGTTAAACTGGTTCAGCACCATGGACAGTGACTTCCGCTCCGAAAATCCATGAACCTGTAAAAAAAAAAAGACGTTCTGACTTACCGATAACTCCGGTCCGACCTCCCGGGATGCCAGTTAAGTCCAAGTGACAGCTGCAGCCAATCACAGGCCAAGCACAGGCTGCAGCCAATCACAGGCTGCAGCGGGCTCATGGACTGCGGCGTCATCCTGGGAGGTGGGGCCGGATGACGAGAGAGGGACGCGTCACCAAGGCAACGGCCGGGAGACCGGACTGGAGGAAGCAGGCAGTTCATGGTAAGTTTGAACATCTTTTTTTATTCACAGGTTGGTGTATATTGTGATCGGCATTCACTGTCGAGGGTGCTGAAAGAGTTACTGCCGATCGGTTAGCTCTTTCAGCACCTTGGACAGTGACGGGCCTCGACTACCTCATCTCTATGATGGCGGCTGCGTGAAAATCACGCAGCCGCGCATCATGACACACGGAGCTGTCAAATGCCTTTTGCGCGTTTAAAACGCAACAAGGCTGCGTTTACGCAGTGCATACGCCATGCATACGCGCGCAAAACGCAGCGTTTTTTGCGCGCGCAAAACGCATACGCTCGTGTAAATGAGGCCTTACACTGACGAGTAACACCCATATATAGATAGCACAAGATCCACCATTGACAATAGGTGATGGACACAGCTCCCCTCCTCCCCCTCTCTGCACAATGACCTCTGCAGAGAATTTTTTTTTTTTTTAAAAACTACAATAAAAAAATAAAATAGATTAAAAAAAATTAAAGAATACGTTTCACTGTCTGATTTTAATTAACAAATTTAAAAAATAGTTATTTGGCTGTGTTTTTTTGCATCCATCATGTAGTTTAAATAACGTGTTCACAGTTCGGGTCGTTACGATCGTGGCGCTATATGTGTGTCTTTTTTTTATACATGTACAAATTAAACCGCCTTATGGTAAAAATTGTTACTGTGAACTTTTACGTTTTTTTAAAATAAACTTTAATTCTATTTAATATATTTTTTTTAGTCTCACTAGGGAACTTCACGATGCAATCTGCTGATGCACAACTAAATAGGATTATAGTCATGACAGGCCCGTCGGCCTTTGTTAGGCCATCGGCTGCCATGGCATCCCATCCGCGGCCGGTTTACGTATTTGCAGGTCGTTGATGGCTGACAGAGGGAGCTCCCTCCTTATGTCACACCACTTAAATGCTGTGGTCGCTATTGAGCGTTACAGCTCCCTCGGTGATCACACGAGCACAGCTTCTTCATTGGGCGCTTGTCTTCCAGCCCTGACACTGTAAGGCTGATGGTTTTATACTGACAACTCATGGCCTATAAAAGGTCCCATGTGGTAATGCCTGTTATACATTCGGTATATCTTAACCCCTTCCCTCTGCAATTATTTTTTAGGTTTTTAATTTTTGTTTTTTCCTCCCCACCTTCCAAATTACATAACTTTTTTATTATTATGTCGAATATAGCCAGCAGAATAGAGGACCGGGTCTGCTGCCAGATTTGTGGGAAGTACCTAAATGCAGAGTCAGCTGCGGGTACCTGAGATGTAGCTGGAGCGGGAAGAGGGATTCATGGATGTTGGCGGTAGACAATGTAGGATGGTGTGGAAGTAGTGGACTCACTTGTGTGGTTGTTATGTGAGAACTTGGCCCATGGAAGAAGCTGTACCCAGTCATCCTACTGCATGGAGATGAAATAACGAAGATAATTCTCCATGATCTGGTTAATCCTCTCGAATTGACCATTGGACTGGGGATGGTAGGCTGAGGAAAAGTCCACTTTCACATCCAGGAGCCTACAGGGGGCTCTCCAGAATTTCGAGTGGAACTGTACCCTCTGATCAGACACGATATAAAGGGGCAAGCAGAAGATGTGCTGAATAAAGAGATTTGCCAGTCGAGGAGCAGAAGGTAGGCTTGTCAGTGGAATAAAATGTGCCATCTTCGAGAACCGATCCACCACCACTGAGACCATATTGCATCCTGCTGAGGGAGGAAGATCTGTGACAAAGTCCATTGCGATATGCTGCAAGGGGCCGTTGGGCACAGGCAGATGTTGGAGCAGACCGGCAGGCTTGGAATGAGCAACCTTGTTAGACGCACAGACAGTGCAGGAAGAGACAAAGTCCACAATATCTTTGGGCAGTGTGGGTCACCAGAAATGACGAGCAATCAGATCTTGAGTCTTATGAACACCCACGTGCCCAGCAAGTTTGTAGCTGTGTCTACAGCGAAGAATTCTCCTCATGTCTGCCAACCGAACAAAAGCCCTCCCCGGAGGTATGTCTAACTTGCAGGGGATTAGCAGTAATAATGCAGGATGGGTCTGTGATACATTGAGGGGTCTCCACAGTGTCTTTTTTTTGTTTCAAACGACCAGGACAGGGCATCAGCCCCCACATTTTTGTTGGTGGGATGGTAGTGGAGCACAAATTGGAAATGGGTGAAGAACAGCTACCACTTGGCTTGACGGTTTTTAGCCGTTGAGCCAACTGGAGATAAGTGAGGTTCTTGTGGTCAGTCTATATCAGGATGGGGTGAGCTGCGCCCTCTAGCAGAGGTCTTCACTCTTCCAGAGTGTAGCGTCTACGGCCGCGGTTCCGTCGGGTTCACTCACTCCCAACGCCCTCAGCCATGGATCTGTGAGTGCTGGTCCCCATCTCCTTCCTAGGAGATGTCAGCGCTCACTTCCAGTCCGCTGTGTCCCGTACGGTGTGTGCGCATGCTCGTGCCCACTTTTAAACGGCCAGCGAGCGCGCATAAAAATTATCATGATCATCAACCCACATGATTTCCTGGTCTATAAGAAGGCCCCAGCCCTTCTGATCCTTGCCTGAGTTTTGTTAGTATATCCCAAGTCTGTCTTGCAAATGGTCCCTTAGTGGTTCCCGTTCCAGTTGTTACCTGTTACCTGTTCCTGTATCTCGTGCTGTGTTCTTGTTCCTGTGCCTACTATTGTTGGAGTCGTGTCCTACTGCACCTGCTGTCATGTGCCATGTCCAGTGTCTTCTGCCACGTCCAGTGTCTTCTGCCACATCTTGTACTGCCTGCCACGTCTGGCGCAACCTGCTCCACCGACCTCCATCCGTGCTGAAGCCACAGCCACTGTCTGGACTAGTTCAGGTACCCGAGTGTTACGAACTGCTATAGACTTTTGTATAGACTGAGACCTGGTCCGCTGTCCAGAAGATACAGTCAGAGATCCATGACCTTCGAACATGCCAGGATTAACTCCTTGAGGCTGTAAATTCTATCATGGTCCGTCTGGATCAACTCACTGTTCCACCTCCGGTTCTTCCTCCAGAGGCTGTTGCTGTACCACTGCCCGTTGCTCCTCCTGTACGTTCCGGATCCACAGTTTCTCTGCCTCTTCCTCATTGTTATGACGGTGATCCAGAGCATGTCGAGGATTTATTAACCAATGCACGGTTCATTTTAGGCTACAGGCTCATCTCTTCCCCTCCGAGGAGGCCAAAGTAGCATTTATCATCTCCCTTCTTGTTGGCAAGGTCCTTGCATGGGCGAACCCAATCTTGGAACAACAAGGACCTGTATCCTCGGACCTAGCCTTGTTCCTGCAGTCCTTTCGTGCTGTGTTCGAGGAGCCGGGTCGAACATCCTCTGCCGCGGCCACTCTGTTGACCCTCACGCAAGAGGGTTCCACAGTAGGGGAGTATGCTATCTCCTTCCGTACCCTGGCAGCCGAGCTGGCATGGAACAATGAGGCACTGGTGG